>NW_022985196.1:573973-721995 GCF_010093535.1 Lindgomyces ingoldianus
AAATTACTTATAAAGTAAGCGTATAAAGGCTAAATAATAATAGCCTAAATTACTTATAAAGTAAGCGTATAAAGGCTAAATAATAATAGCCTAAAATACTTTATACTATTTATAAAGCTATTTACATAGTGTAACTAGCCTATCTTAATATATAGCATTACTAAGGCAAGTTTTAATAAATAGAGTAGAGTAAAGGCAGAATATAATTAAATAGACTTATATAGACAGAAGGGAGGTAACACGTACAAAAGGCAACTCTTTAGATAAAAAGAAAAGTTGCTAGTGTCTGTACACAGCAGCAGTATTATAGCCTAGATATAAATAATTGCGCATAAGCAGGATTATATATCTATGTTACATAATGCTTGTGTGTAAACCTCTATGTGTAAACATCTAAATATCCCCCTTTTCTTTTATACAGAGAAAAGATAAGAGCAAATAAACTAGAAACATGTTGCCCTTACCTTACCTACCTTATACGCTGTGCATACTGTACACTACTCTTACTTTTACTACTTAAGTGCTTATACTATAAGCAGCTAGCTATTAGAGCCTATTTAACATTTTAAACTAATATAGTTCTAATTTAGTAGCTTTATATAAAGGTTATACAACCTAGAGTATTATATTTAGTAGAAAGCTCTAGCGCATTTTCTTTAGTAGCTTTATGTATAGTGTGCGCATAAGCTTATCTATTAATTAAATGTATACTTATGTAATATTATACAGTTTAAAATGCATTTTATACATAGCTTTTAGGCTTACTCTTATAGCTAAAAGTAGTCTCTAGCTTATTCTTTAAATAGTTAGTAACTAGGTAAGAATTTTTTTTTTTTTTTATCTAAGTAGCTAGTAAACACTAGGCAGGATTTTTTATATAGTTAGGTTGTTTTGCCTTTTACTTTTTATATAAAGTAAAAGTTAAAAATCTAACCTTTATGCCTTATTAAGTTATACACTATAACTTTAAAAGTGCTATTAGTAATTAAAGTGTTTATCTTTATATAGTCTAATTCTTTAAATAGTTTTCTAGGTGTAGTAATTACACTATTTATATAAAGCTTAATAGATAAAGCCTAATTATTCTTTTTCTTTTAAGTTAGAAATACCTAGTCTAGACTTTATGCAGGTTTTCTTTACTTTTTACTTTTTTTAGTATCTATATCTTCTCTTTACACTAGTGCAGCATTGCTATTCTAAAGGGCTTAGTTTATAGTAGGCTTTAGTTCTACTTTTATAATATTTTTATAAGGCTATTCTTTTTTCTTTTTCTTTAAAAAATCTTTTTATATAGAGATTAGTTTATCTAGGTTATTTATTATAAGTAAATTGTCTTTTTTTTTTTTATAGTATAGTTTAACCTGCGTATATTAGAGCTTTAGTAGGCTATTCTTTTTTTTAATAATAATATCTCTTCTTTTAATGCTCTTAATTTTATATAAGCTAGTCTAGCCTTTTTTCTCTCTTTATGCTATAATCTTTAAGCAAAAAGAAAAGTTAAGAACTTTATATATTATAAAGCTATTATAAGTGTTAATTATATAATTAATGTTTACTTTTACATAGTTTTTTTAAAATATTTTTATTACCTTTTATATAGCACTTGCTTATGCAATAATGTCTAGTAATAGTAAAAAGTTTAAGTTAATTTTTAAGTATACTTTAAAAACTAGCAGTGTAGGTACTAGACTATGTAGGCTAGCTATGTTGTTTAAAGCTTTAACTACTATTTATAAGATAGCCTTATTATCTGTATAGTTACCTAGCTTAGTCTTTAGGATATTAAACACTTATTAGAAAGGTGTGTGCGCGCGCTTAACTTTTCTAACTACCTAATATACTTTTATAAGCATCTGCTTATATATAGCTTTTATAATCTTTACATAAGCTTAAAAATTCTCTAAAGTAAAGTTTATACTAGGGTTATGTATAATGTAGTTTAAAAGTTTTTAATAAGTGTTAATCTAGCATTTACATAGTACATCTTAGGTATCTTATATAGACATAGATTTTAAAAATGTAGCAGCCTAAAATAATATATTTATATTAATAACATGTAAGACATTTTTATTATTAATTTATATAACATTAATAATAACTTTATAGTTAAAGTAAGTGTTATTTTTAATTATAAACTTAAATTTTTATAAAGCCTAGTTATATAATTAGTAAAAGTAGTAAAACTTTTTAATCTTTTCTAGTACTATAGCATTAATGTTATAGCTAGCGCTAGTTAGCATCTTTTAAAGTCTTTTTATGTAGAAGTGTTTAAATTAGTAGTAAAAGTAGTAAAGTTTTAATTTAGTAAAAAAAAATATAAATTTTTTCTTACTAATATTAAAAAAAAAGTGTCCTTATTTTTATATAATAAGTATAGTAGTTTTATCTTTATATATAATAACATTTAAAATGTTATTAAAGTATGCTCTAAGTTAGTTAGCATTTACTAGTAATAGTAAAAATAGTATTAAAGTTTTTAAAATATAGTATATAACTAGACTAATTAGGTTCTAGATTTATATAGTACTAATTAATCTTTTTAGTGTCTAGCTTTTAAAGCTAATATTTATTTAGCTAAGTGTCTAATTAATTTTTATATATAAGTTCTTTTATATATACACTTTAAGTTAAAACTTACTAATAGTAAAGATCTTTACTACGCTTATATTTTATAGTTTGCCTTAGTATACTATATAGTATTAGTTATTAAGGATAAACTGCTTAGCATATTTTTTAGGTTTAATACTATAAATGTCCTTTTCTATTACATAGTATAAATAAGTAGTAGAGGTAAAGTAGTTAATAGCTTTTTTAGCATTCTTACCTTTTTATTTTATTTTCTTTATATTATGTAAATTATTTTTTTTAAAGTAACCTTTAAAGTCTTAAATATATAAAGTAATAGCTTTATATAATAAAGTTTTATTATAAAAATCTTTATATAAGGCAACATACTAGTTCTTTGCTTATATATAGTTATTATAAAAGTAGTTTAATAACTAACATTCTTTCTTATAGCAGATAAAGCACTTTTTTGTCTGTGTACAGTTGTCTCTAGATTATAGCCTAAACCTAGATAAAAATCTTCTACATTATTCTTTTCTGCGCAAAGGGAGGCTTTTTTTTTATTATGTAAAGTTGTATTAGCAGTTTATATAGTATACATTAGGCAGTTTTTAAAGGTATTAGTTTACTTTTTAGTCTATAGTAACTTAGAGTAATGCTTATAAGTTACTAAATAAAAGCTTTATATAAAGGCTTAATAGTAAATATAGTATGTTCTAGTTCTAGTTATTCTTAATAAGCTTATATAATAGTAGTGTGCAGTAAAACATTCTCTTAAAATTTTATTTTTAGTGCCTTTTATATAAGTGTAAGCTTATTAATTATTATTTTAAAAACTTTATATAAACTTTTATTAAAGTTTTTTTATTAGTATTATATAAAAGTTATTATTATTTAGTTTATCTAGTACTAGCTATAGTTTACATTAGTGTTAAAGTAACTACTTAAAGTGTTATATAAATGCTTCTAGTTATATCTAAAGCTTATATTATGCATATAGTACATATTTACTTAACTTTTTAAAATATTTAGAAAGATGTCTATGTACTAAGTTTTTTAAATATCTAGCTATTAATATAAATTAATAAAAATTTTTATTTTATTTATAAAAATGTTATATAGTTAACTTATATAGTTATTTTTTTTTATGCTTTTTAAAATTATATAATTTTATTTACTAAGAGTTTTTCTTTAGTAGTTTTTCTTTAAAGTAAAAGTTTATATAAGTTGTAATGTAGTATAGATTATATAGGTAGTATTAGTAGTGTATACACTACTGCAGGCAGTAGTGTGTATAATTAAGGGTGTAGAGCAGGTGTTAAGTAGGGTAGCATATATTATTTATACAGTAATTAGTGTAGTGCTAGCTAAAGTGTAGAAGTAAGTAATGCTAGTATATTTAGTGTTAATAGTAGCATTATATTTAGTCTACTTTTATATAAAGCCTTATATAGTAATAAAAGTTATATATAAAGCCTTTTTAGTATAATTACTTTTTTTTATGCTATATTATATAGCTTCTAGGCTTAGGTACCTTTAGTGCCTAGCTATAGTGTAATTCTTTTATTCTTTAGCACTTATATAAGCTTTCTTTTAAACACACAGCTAAGTGCTAAAAAGTTTTATAGTATTTATTTTTTAAAATTTTTTATATATATACTTAAAAAAGTAGTGCTTTTTTAAGTTATTATATGTAAATTAGTAATTATATAACTTATATATAATTAAGTTTATAAGCTTATTAAAGCTTTTAACATGTTAATCTTATTATTTTAGTACTTTAGGCTAGTTTTATTTTATAGTGTTACTTTTAATATCTTTATATTTTTTATAAGTTATTTATATAATAAAAAATTTTTTTTATTTTTTTTATTATTATATAAAGTTGTTAGTTACTAGTAAAATTTTATTATAATAGTATAGTTAATTACTTTTTTAGTAAATTATATAAGTACTACTATTATTTAGCTACTAGGTTATGTAGCTTTAATAGCTTTAGTGTGCGCCTTACACTATCTCTTTCTTACTTTATATAGTAGCAAAGCTTACTGTATAATGTAAAAGATTAATGTGCTATTATCTAGCTACTAAGTTATACAGCTTTAGTAGCTTTAGTGTGTGTTTTATACTATCTTCTTTTTACTTTATATAGTAGTAAAGCTTACTATATAATGTAAAAAATTAATTTACTATTCTAAAAAATAAGTAACTAAATAAAGTACTTTATAAGGCATAAGTACTTTACTATTACTTTTTCTAAAAAATAAGTAATAAAATAAAGTACTTTATAAAGTGTAAGTACTTTATTATTACTTTTACTAATTTATAGTTAATTAAATTAACTACTAATTAGTATTAAATAAGCTCTAATAGCTAGCTACTTATAGTATAAGCACTTAAGTAGTAAAAGTAAAAGTAGTGTATAGTGTGCATAGTATATAAAGTAGGTAAAGTAAAGGCAACATGTTTCTAGTTCTATTGCTCTTGTCTTTCCTTTATACAGAGAAAAAGAGGGATATCTAGATGTTTGCGCACAGAGGTTCGCGCACAAGCATCATGTGACATAGATACATGATCCTGCTCGTGCGCGATTGTTTGTATCCAGGCCACGACGCTGCTGCTGCGTACGGACAGTTACGGTGTTAGATAGGTTTCCGTACCTAAATTTCAGTAGAACCATTGGCGTGACCCGAGCCAGTCCCCATTCACATCCCAGTCTACGCAATGATCAGCCAGCTTGGAAAACAGAGGCTTGACAGTGAACACTAAATTCGGTACTGGGACGCAGGCTGATTTACTGCAGAGCGAGTCCACTTCACACATGTAAAAGGACGTGCCAAAGAATTCCTTCTGTAGCTAGTGTGTCTGCAAAACACATACTTCTAGCACAAGCTTAGCTATCCTTGCGGCAGGGTTACCGGCTAATATATGACATCTATTTTTTGCCGCTTTATGTATTAGCTGTTTCCCGCTTTTCATGCGTCTCACCAGTCTGTTACTATTCCTCCCCAAGTTTGGCTCTTGAGGGTAGGCTTCAATCAACATTCTTACACTTTGCAAAGAAACATTTCGCTCCGCACCTGATAAGAAATATGTACTTTTTCATATTAAGTCAGTGAAAACTGTTTTTGAGAAGTCCCGCTGATCAAACCTTCGCAAACCACCCACTGTCTCGTTCTACCCTTATTAGTGTTTGAACTCTCCCTTGCTCCATACCGAACTTCCCTCCGAAGCCAATGATGGCTTTCTAATATGAACCTCTCGATCTAGGACGACCTTTTTTTGACCGATGCGACTTTTCTCCGCTAGAACGTCTGAAATCAAGTGCGGGATCATTCACCCCGAGTTCCAAGTCGACGACCCCATCTCCTACGAGGCTTTGTTGTATACCTAAGGAAGTCTGAAATCGTCTGAACACATCGTAGTAAACAGTAGAACTTATTACTTACGCTACGCAAAACCTCTATTTAGCGCGACTCAAGACACGGACCAGATAATTTGGGTTGATGCTATTTACATTGATGAAGGGAGCGAGAAGGAGCGCGGGCACCAGGCCCAGTAGGTGAGAGATATATATTCTCGAGCTGCGAGACTTGCTGGTTAGGCCCGGTGACACAAGGCAGAAGACTCTTCATAGGTTCTCTAAAGGCATTGCAGAAGGAGAGCCTCAAGTAAGCGCATAAAGACTGGGTGTGTACAGATCCGTGCTAGATGGATTTCTTGTCAACAGTTCAGTTCAGCCGAATATATGAACACTGGGATCTAGTGACGCGCCAGTGTGCAGCATTCATGTCGCTACTCAAGGATCCCTGGTTCAAAGCGGTGTGGATATTGCAAGAAGTCGCAAAGGCAAAGGCAGCTGTAGTCTGTACCGTACCAAAAAAGTCTCGGCGCGCATATTCTCCATTGCTCCGTTCTTGCGTGGAGTAAAACCAGAGTCTCATTGCGAAGCTGTGTTGGATAGAATGCCAGATCCATTGCCCAAAGATTCCCGGTGGAGTGAACGACGAAATCTTTACACTCTTCTTGTAAAGTTCAAGGAAAGTTGAGCTACTAACCCCGGGATATGATTTATGCGCTACTCGATATTTCTAATCCTCGATGTGATACAAAGGCTGGGTTCTTACCTACCTCCACGCATTGGAATACAATGCATCTTGGCAAAAGAAGGAATGGGGATTCTCCTGCTGCTGCACCCAAGGAGATTCCCAGCCGGAGGCAAAATGTTAGCAGCTGCAGCAGGGAATACGCAAAGTGGGAAGAAAATATTGGAGTTTCTCCTTACGTACTACTAGAGGAATTTCCTATCACAGCAAAAGTGGTAGAGGCTGCAGCAGAAAGTGGAAAGGAAGTATTGGGGTTTCTCCTTAAGCAGCACGGAGATAAATTTCTTATCACAACAGGAATGATAGAGACCGCAATCAGGAACAAGCGCGTTGGAAAAGAAATAGTCACGCTCTTTAGTGAGCAAAGAGGGAAAGGGGTGGTCAGAGCCGCCGAGAACAGCGGAAAGAAAACTGTGGAGCTTTTACTCTTGACAAAGGGGAGATAGAATTGAAATGATGGAGCAGATATGGAAATATCCAGCAAGGGATGGTGTAGACATGATGAAATCTCTTCATGAGGGCGAAGGGAGCGATTCCGGAATGCCGGAAGAAGCATTCATAGATGCAGAACAGTAGAAAAAGGAGGAGGAAGTATTAGACCTTCTTCTTAGGCATCGAGCGAGCGATATCAAGATTTCCGGTAAAGCAATTTCAGTGCCGGCAAGAATGTGGAAAAGAGACGGGATGGAGCTTCTTAAGCACTGAGGAAGCGGTAGCAAGATCCCGGAAGCAGCAAGCAAGAACGGTTAAAATTTCTGACGAAGCCGTTATACCTGCAGAAAGAAATGTAGATAGGAAATAGATAGTAGAACTTCTTCTTGAGCAGTGTGGGAATTACTGCAATCCCAGAAGAGATGATTATAGCTGCAACAGAAAACCGAGTGCAGGGAATATGTATCCTGAAGATTATCCTTAAGCACCAAGGGGCAGCATCACGATTCCAGTCGAGGAGATTAAGCTGCCAAAGGCAGACCATCAGCAAAAGAGCTTCTTCGTACAGTTAACCGTGGAAAATCTCCCAGGAAACGCATCAGACATCATATCTACAATACTTGACGAGAATAGTTCTCCGTTGACGGCCATTGATGATTTGGCAGCGAGGTATATCAATCAAAGGAGATAGGAAATGGCCGAAGAATTAGCAGTGCAAGCAGTGAATACGAGAATAAGGCTACCTGGGCAGATGACGGGATCCCTTGCAAATAGTAGGGTTATTCTGGCCGCTGCTTATAAAGAACTAGGGTGATAGAAATCAGGGATTAGGTACTTGGAGAGGGGCATCCGCTTACTCTAGTATGCATGGCCATGTTGGTGCCAACGTGCAAGAAGCAAGAACTGTGGGAAAATGCAAAAGAACTAGAGATAGCGTTAATTGGGCAGAGGTAGGAGGAGTTTTATTGCAAGGGAGACGGAGAGGAGGAGAGAGGAGAGAGGAGAGAGTGGTTAGGGATGAGGATGAGGAGGGTGGCGTTAGAAGAAGTACGAGGCTCAGGGGACGACATTAGGCTGCCTATATAATCCACTGTAGGTAAACCAAGAAGAAAAATACTGAAGGATCAATCTAGGAGGAGAAGATGGTGGTGGAGGCTTTGAAATTGACTGGTGTTGGTTGGTCGATCACTTCTACACACTAATTGTCTTGAATACACTGAGGACTGTTAGTGGTCACTCCAAGAGAAATTAAAAGTCTTTCGTTCACGTACCCAAATCCAGATCCACCCGTTGCCATCACCGTCCCCGGAATCTGCGCATGCCAATGCGCTTCCTTGACCTGCTCCATATAATGCACAAACAGTAGCTGTGGCGGTACATCCTGAACACCCGCCGTATCCTGACTCTCCTCATCATCCAACTCCACCGCCAGATCCCAAAGCGTCAGTGTATTGTCGCCAGCACAAACAAGCACAATACTGTCGTCTGTAGGATGCCACTCCACTGCCGTAATCTGCTCTTTATGGAAAGTGAAGGAGGCGACCGGCGAAGGCTTCTTCTCGTTACTTAGCGAAGTCGAGGGTTTCCACTGCCGCAAGTCCCAGACTGCCCATTCGCCATCATCTGCGCCGGAAGCGAGTAAATGCGCGGTTTGATGTGACCAGCTTAGGACGTTCACGTCAGTCTTCGAAACTTGCACGCTGACAGCTGCTTTTCGAGATTTTGATCGCGCATCCCAGATCTTAACTGTGCCGTCATTGGAGGCGGATGCGAAGACGTGCTTTTCTGTGGGCGACCATTGCAGCTCTTCGACTGTGCCTTGGTGGCCAGTGTAGGGGGTTGTGTCGGTTACGAAGCCGCCGCCTTGGGTTCTTGTTGTTGCGAAGATTTTGCCAGACGTGTCGCCTGTTATCAATTTGCCTTCCTGGATCAGGGGCGACCAGTCTAGGGCATAACCTTCATTAGCCTTGTGTGCGCGGATTGTGCAGATTGGTTTGTTCTGTGCGGGGGTGATGGTGGTGCCGGGGGTGTCGAAGGAAGTGAGGTGTGGCGTTATATCGTGTATCAGGACCTGGCCTGACTCTGTCATTGTGGCTGTGAGTGTCGTAGGGGGCTTTGCGGATGTGCTCTGCGGGCATTGGTGCGCGCGTATCCTATTCGTGCAGCTGTTCATGGGTATTGATTTTGTCTCTAATATCGGGTCTGAGGCCTCGTCGTCTGAATCATCTTCCTCTTCCTCGTCGTCCCTCTCCATTCGCGACAGACTGCTCATTTTCATGACCATGAGCTGGTTCTCCTTGTCTCTTCCTCGTGCGGCCTGGGTGCCGGCAACAGCATACACGGTCGCGGGGTAAGTTTTGCGGTTCGAGCCCAGACTGTCGGGTATTATGTCGCAGGAGAGGCATGGCCATGGCGCTTCGAGGGTATGTAGCATTTCGTAGGCAGAGAGATCGGGGGAGAGGGTCTCGCCGGCGGAGAGCTTGTGGCGACCAGGCATGAATGTGCCTTGGTCGACGTCCATGGCGCCTGCTCTAGTCAATAAACCAATTTGATATACGGGTTGTTGTAAGTCCTGTGCCTACTTTCTCGCTCCTCCGCTTCCCTCTCTTCGTCGGGCCGCCCGTCTACGCCCGCTTCGAGTATCTCATCCTCACTCTCAAACTCGTCCTCATATTCGTCCTCGAACTCGCCGGCCTCGTCCTGGTCGATTTCCATGGGTCGGTCGCCATTTTTGACAGTTTCGAGCTCCTCCTCAGAGGGCTCGGCCGGTCGCTTGGACATATCGGCAAAAATTATTGGTGCGCGGCGAAAGACGGTTTTACGCCAGTGTCGGCGGGGTGGTCGAAACTTTTTTTGGTGTTTGTACGGTTTGTTTTAGTGGCGGGTGCCAAGGCCGAGCCCTTCCCCTCGACGCCCAGTTCCATCCCTGTCGTCGTGGATTGCCCGTGCTATCGAATCAAAATAATCAACACAGCCTTATCCTAGACTGGTCAATCCGCTCCTGAGTTGCTGCAAGCCGCTGTCTCCAAGCCGCGGAGCATGACCAGAGCCGCACCCGACACGCTCTGCTGCTGTTGACGCGTCGCATCTGAACCACGTCGAGGCGGGGCGGCCGAACGCTCAGCGCCTACTGCGACTGCGGCAGTCTATTCCTCCTATTCGCCAGCCACCGAGAGACATCATCCCTCTTCCAGTCCGCATACCGCGACAGAGTAGAGCCTTCGCGATGGATACCATGGACACCCAGCCAGATACTGTAATGACCCAGGAAGGCCAGGAAGGCCAGGAAGCGCAGAAACACATGGACCAGCCCATGGAGGTCGACGACAGCATGAACACCACCATCGCTGCCTCAACCGTTGGCCCGCTGCCCGACATGCACAACAATGGCTACGGGAATGGCTATGGGAACGGCGACCACCGACCGCAGACATCGTACTCGGACACGTCCTTCAGCCACCACTACTCGCAGACAAACCCGGAAGCGCAGTACAGTTCGCGCTTCAACACTCCGTCCGACGCAGACACCCCGCCGCGACATGGCTACTACAACGGCAGTGGGAAGGAGACGCAGATGGGGCAGCCGCACTCGCGGCCGAACTCGAATCTAGGTCATCGGTATCCGCATTCGGAAGGCGGCGCCCGGTCGGTCACCTACCAGGAGCAGAACCAGCGGAACTCGCAGGGACAGCAGGAAGCTGCGACCAAGAATACCAGCGTTGTGATCAAGGTCGGCATGGTGGGTGATGCCCAGATCGGCAAGACAAGTCTGATGGTCAAGTACGTCGAGGGCAGTTGGGACGAGGACTACATTCAGACATTAGGTCGGTTGTGCCCCTAAAGAAAACTGTGTGCGTTCTATTAACTTTAGCAGGTGTTAACTTCATGGAGAAGACCATATCAATCCGGAATACGGAGATCACCTTCTCCATCTGGGATCTCGGAGGCCAGCGCGAATTCGTCAACATGCTTCCGCTGGTCTGCAACGATGCTGTTGCCATATTGTTCATGTTTGATCTAACCCGGAAGAGCACTCTCAATTCGATCAAGGAGTGGTACCGCCAAGGACGAGGGTTCAACAAGACGGCCATCCCGTTTTTGGTGGGAACAAAGTACGACCATTTCGTCAACTTCCCCCGAGAAGAGCAGGAGGAGATCTCCAGTCAGGTAAGCCCATTTGCGGCCACTTCTAAACAATGCGACTTACGAGTGACGTAGGCAAAACGATTCGCAAAAGCAATGAAAGCCAGCCTCATCTTCAGCAGCACAAGTCACAGCATAAACGTGCAGAAGGTAAGCATTTCTCCCCACCCTATAATCTCCCTTATCTCGTTTATCTAATCTTCCTCTAGATCTTTAAGATTGTCCTATCCAAAGCATTCGACCTGAAATGCACTATACCCGAAATAGAAAATATAGGAGAACCGCTCCTGCTCTACCAATCCGTCTAGCACCCCACCTTCCTCTACGTCCACGTCTAGTCCAATCTACAGGGTAATCATGGAACCAGGTGGTTGGTGTTTTAATGTGCAATGTTACCATGAGGAAATGGCATTCATGAATGAACTTCACTTTTTGAGGTGGGCCGGGCTTGCATCATGGGGCGACTGGAGCATTTACTCTCTGTCTTGACTGCGTTCGTCCCTTCAGGCTAGGGAAATGGAACGGCGTTTATTTTATGCCTATGCGTGTTTGGATGATGGAAATGACATGCGGTGTGAGTTTGTGTACGAGATAGTGGGCATGGGATTGCTACCCTAAGTTGGTATGTCTTCGTGCTTGAGTGCGGTCGGGAGTACGTGCCCGGCTGCGGATGAGGGAAGGAATAGGGGGTGGTGAGATCTTGTACAGAATACAGAATCCTGTCTTGCAAATTATGAGGTGTCAAATTACTTCGAGTGGACAAACCATGTGCATGTACATGGCCCGTAGGTCACTTCGCCGAGCTGGCCAGCCAAACCGCAAGTTTATTTGTATCAAAAAGCCCGCTGTCCAATAGCCCCCCAATCCGCCCCATCATACATTCCACCACCAACTAAATCCATCCCATCATACCCCTCCAGTCCTGGAGCCTGAAACAAACTCAAGTCCATCTCAAAGTCGAAATCGCCCTCTATTTCTTCTCCTGTATTCGCATTAGTAGCAGGCACCTCAGCCGCCGGCTTTGGGTCCAAGACCGCGTCGATGACCCGGGTGAAAGCCTTCATCGCTTTCCGACAAAGACTATAATTCCCATCTCCCGGCTTCGCCACAGACTCCAAATGTGAAATCAATACCGACAGCGTCCTTATAATCTCCGAGCGCGAGATCGACGTCGGAAAAGCCTGGCCCGTCTGGTGTTGTTCCTGGAGTGCAGTAACCAACACGCTTCCGCTCGGAATCCCGTACAACAAGATTTCGTACGTACGATCGCGAACCGTGGCGAGTGTTAGCGCCGTGGATAGCAGATCCATACTCACGAGTAACAGTGGGGTGTTAGAGGTCAGAGGCGTACGGTCGAGTAGTTTGTGGACCAGGAATTCGTTGTATAAGTATGTGAGGTATACAATGACAAGCATGAGACACACGCCATATGGGAGGGAATCGTCCCAGCAGGTGGGGTAGTAGCGCAAATGCGGAGGTAAACGGTCCCATGATTGGCGACACCGGATTGAGATATCGAGGAGTTGTTGTTGGACCCCGGCGTCGGGTTTTGAGAGCGCGAAGTCTAGAATTTCTTCCCGGTATTGGCTCATGTAAAAGCGGAGCCGGATCCAGGAGGTTCGGAGGTATAGGTGGTGTTGGTTCCAGCCGCCGGGATCGAGAGCTTTTATAGCGGCGGAAGCCGTGGTTAAGTCGGCGGTTAGGTCCATGTCGGAGAGGTCGAGTGGGGGTTTGATGTCGGTGTGGCGATTGCTAAGCCTTGGAGGTCGGCCGAGGAAGGTGGAGATAGTTTTGTCCATGCTGTATGCAGCGCAGAATAGTCGGCGGCGTGTTTCGAGGATGAAGAGGGGGAGATTGGAGCAATTAGATTCTTTGTGGATGCCTAAGGCGTATATCTGTGTTGACAGCTCGCCTAACCGACGCCAGGACTGGGGGCCTGTGCTTATAAGCAAGAGATTGGAAGGGAAAAAAGCGATGATGATGAAGGAGTGACTTACTAGTGTAACCGCAATGCACGCACGTGAGTAAAAGGTTCTCGTAAAACATCCAGATCATAACATCATTCGCTGGGCTGATTAAGGTGCAGAGAACAAGGCATGTGGTACTAGATCGAAGCATCTCATCCAAGAGTTGAGGTCGGAGTTCACGTCGACTATTGTCGCTCCAGCTGTCAGGCCCCAGACCAAACATCATCGAGCGAGCGGCGGAGGCAAGCAAGAGTCCAATAATTTCGAGACGTAGATTATCGCCTGTGATCATTCCGTGAAACTCACTAGCTTGGGTTGAAGGTCCTATGTTAAGTGGCTGGCTTGTGTTTTCTAAAACTATTGAGACCAGTCGAGGATCCGGTGAAGAATCTGTGAGGTTGTAGTTTTCGACGGTGTTGTTAAGTGCATTGACCGCATTTGCATACAAGGGTGCAGCAACAACACCTGCCTGGTTATTTTCACAATAAAGAAGGATAAGATCTTGAATCAGTCGGTAGTTGCGCAGGCTTCTCAACACATTATTCGCTAATTGCACACGCATTGTCTTTGTGAGAGGGTGTTGGTAAGCCAGCTCATGATTTGAATCGTCGGAGTCAATAGAAGCTTGACGGGCGCCCGAATGCGAAGACTCATCTTCTTTTGGGAGAATGGCGGCATAACTGGTCGGCCCTAGGTACCCAGGGCAATAGGTCTGGGCTGCTACAGAGTCAACAAAGCACTCATCCTGAGATCGGGAGGTGAGAATTGCTCCATTCCCAGTCAGAGGGAATTGCGAGTTTCGAGCTTCAGCATTCAGCTGCCTGTCCCCGGCTAGCGTAAGTACGTCTGATTAAAATGCTGATATAATAAGACTACGCATTCATACCTTCTCTTCTGTTTCGGCGAATCAGCTGAAGAATCAGCACCCGGGGTTCCTCGAGGTTTTGTCAGCGGAGCGGGATGATAGAAACATTTCTCCGATATCCCGCGTTGGCGACATCGGTCGCATTTCGGAAACGCATGGTCACATCGAGTCTTGTTCTTTCGACATGGCTCGCATGAGGCGGGTTTTCCGTTGCGGCGACTAGCGCTCCTTCTCAAAATTAGTCTCTTCAGTTATTATGAGATTAAAGATAGATAGGATGATTCACATGTTATGGCTCTAGGAATTGAGGGAAGCATGGATGGGATAAGGAGAGCGTACAGTTATAGGAAACTCGAGAAGCCGTCCATGCCTCAAATAGGTCGACTTGTAGTTGGAAGGGCGAGATGTTAGAAGAAGGTTGAAATGGACGATGACTGGAGGATCGACAATCGACAAAATAGGAAGGTGGAACCGTGGAAATGGCCTGAGCTGCTGCCTGGATCAATGGGAGAGGATCCAAGCGTTCCAAGAACGGACTAGTCAACTAATTATCACCCTCATAATCTTTCTTGGAGCCTGATCCCTCACCTTTGTATTTCTACTCCCCTTCAACAACCCTTAAAAGTCTGTCAGCAATAGTTCAAAACAAGGCACCGTGGCTTCGCAAGTAAGTTCTCCATTACTTGTCGCGCCCACGCTGATCTTAGCAGCAAAAAGCTGAGGTTATGTGGGCACGGTCTAAGAAAAAGCACCCCAGCTGCACGGGGTTTTTAGATCTTCCACGTGAGCTGAGGGACATTATATATGAAAATGCGCTCTGCGTTTCCGGTGCGATATTCATTTATTCCTCGGATCCTGACAATATCCGCCACTGTGTAAGAGCAAAAGTCGTTCGTGAGAAAACCAAAGGACCACAGGAACCACAATCAATAGGCAGCACCATCTCCATAGCTCTCATGAGAACGTGTCGGCAATTGCATGTAGAGAGCAGTGAGATTCTCTATGGAAGAAACCTCTTCCGCATGTACATGGTCAATGTCGGCTTCGGTCCTGTTTATCTTCCCTTTGTGCGGCATATTACTTTCACAACAGATGCCGACCATAGGATATATGGAGATGACCTGGATACTGTCAGTTATTGGTGGAGGAGACGGTTCTGGCCTAACATCGTCGACAAAAGTCAAAGACTGCTTGAAAGGTACCCCAAGCTGGAGACTCTCAACTTTCCTATCAACTCAAATCAGTTCGGCCGCACCTGGAGACCTGCATTCCTTGCATCAGAGCTAAAGACAAGAGAACAGCGCGTTTCCCTTGCCGCTACATGGATGAGATCTCACTCCCCTTTTGAGAGTGATCGACTTCAGAAGTGTTTGCATCTCGAGATTGTGCCTTCTGGATTAGACACGCCGAAGGCTAGTACTGGAGAGGAGTCAATTGAGAGCCGTGTCGCTCGCATCAAAGCCCGGGTTGCTGAGTTAACGGGTAATTTTCTACCAGAAGAGGATTGGGATTGCACAGAGTTTGCGGAGGCTTTCGAGAGAATGAAACTATTGTAGATGGTTGAGAAAAGAGGAGAAAGAGGAGGACGCAGTCGATGCACCACTCCACTTTCAAATGCGTCCGTGCGTCGATCAGGCTCCACTCGCACCCCGATTATCAGTCACCCTTGAGTCTTCACTTCACTTCACTACACTTCACTTTGACCCAAAGCCCCAGTCTTTTCAGGAAGCCTCTTGAGACAGTTTCCAACCCCGGTACCTCATCTCTAACCACCAGCTACGCTTACAACCATGTCGTCCGAGCTTTCTTTGGAGTCTATTCTAAACGCCATCAACGCTATAAAAGCTTGAGGTTACCACCTTAGCGCCAAGTCTTCTTTCTGCAGAAGATATAATTGCTCGTCTAGAGGCTGTTACATACACGCCTTCTGCAACGCCGTCTATCCCAGAAACGGCTTATCCAGCATCGTCCGAGTTTAGCGACCCTGCCTTTCGCGAACCATTACGAGAGAATAGAAACGAGTCTCAAGCCTTCTGCGAATCTTCTGAACGTAGGAAAGGGCCCAATCCTTTAGTGGATAGAACGTCTCATTCCAGCAAGCGGGCTGGCGACATTTAGCATTACCTCCAACCGATCGACGATGGCATTGCGGCCCTTGCCAAGCATCTAGAGAAGATTGAGACTTTGATTGAAATATCAAACTCGAATGGCTCTTCAGAAGTATCCGTCAAAACACCAGAGGCCACACAATCCTTCACGGAGAAGAGTCTAGAACAAAGCCCACCTTCCATCACAGGATATTCTGCTTTTCGCGAATACTAGCTATTCCACAAGGACACGGTACCCCGAAGTGCGAGAGATAGTTCCCTTCTTCCCGTCTTTGGCCAGCCTTCGACACTAAGGCCTCGCCAACAGCCCCCGTTAAACGTCACCGCATCTCCTTTCGGGAACTATGTCGACGGGAGTTCACCATTCAGTCAGATTGCTTCCCAAAATAACAGCAAGTCTAGCGTATTAATCTCCACGTCCCCTTTAGCACCTTTGATAATTCGGGGGCTGACGTGTGACTCTCTATCAGTTGTTGGCTCCCCCGTTCGACCTCCAAGATGCGTACCTCCTAGAAAGCCACCAGTTAGATTGTACCCAGATTGATGGACTGATGGAGTCGCGACTAGGGATTTTCCTCTGTCCTTTTCTTGAAGGATTACATTTTGAGCCTGCTTTCTTTGACCGCCTTCTCCCCGAGGCAATCAGGCCCATGTCTTGGTTTGAAAGATATCTTCGTTATTATTATTATAATAAGGATATCAATCTTCGAGCCTCTCCTAGAGTCTGGGTTTTGGACTGTATTATGCGTTTCAACCATTAATTTCCATGTGACTGTCTGAATGTTGGAGTGGCAAGTTACGGATCGGCTGCTTTTTAAGCTGCACATTCCTTTTTCCTCTCATGAATTTCAACTCTTTATTAGTAGACACTATCACTCTATTTCGGTCAAGATTTAACTTTCGGCTCGAATGACTCCGGCTCCTACTGTCATTATGTCATCTCTAGCACTTGAACAGATCGAACTTTCGGAACCCTTCCGTAACCTGACCCCGGCATTGTGGCGGTTCCATGATATCCTTTGCGATCCAAGATAGCTGCTCGGATGTCTCCATAAATTGTACTGGGCTTCGCAACTGCTGTAACCATAGTTGACACACCTGCACGGCTCATCGATATCCGAAGGCATGCGGCTGAATCTCTTCAACAGTGCGGAGCCGTGAATTGCTATATTCTTTCTGATATCCCGGACGTGATCCATTTTAATGAACAAATACCACTCGTTCATAAGCTAACCCGTGAAGAATATTCTAGCTGCATAGTCTGCTATCCCGCTTATTCCACCGCCGAAGCATGGAGGATTTCGTGAAGAGGGCCCACGGCGGATTCCAGGTCATCGTAAATGATTGGATTAGCCAAGACTTGCCTTCTCAGGGCATCGATCACGATTCTATATGCTTAGTTTGCGACAGGTGAGTCAGCGCTTTAAAGCTATATATAGCGGACGAGGAGCAGTGCATACAGTTTCAACTTAACGATGTATCCATTGAGTATCGACCAACTGACAACCAAATCCCGTTAAATAAGTTCTGCACTCCGTACTTGGAAAGTATTAAGCTCAGTAAAATCTATACTATCTAACCATCGAGACTCGATTACTAAACCTTCCAGAGGTGTCGCGGGGGCCATAGCGCGCAATAACGGCGGTTTCTTTTCCCCTGAAAAATGCTTGGATAATTAGGTTAATGGACAGATGTTGAGTAAATCGAATAGTTGCCCGCTGGATCGTGTCGACATTTGCCAAGCGCGTGAGAGTTACCATCTTGGGGAACAGTCATGAGTTCACGAGTCTTAGGGACATGAAATGCGAAATATGAATATCAAAGGGGACATTCTGCAATTTAAGCGTAGGAGAAGAAATGAAGTCATACATGTTGTTAAGCAAGTAGATTATTTCCCAGAATAACCATTCCACAAGACAGCTCCTAACATCCTGTTTAAGACTTACATTCTCAAAATATTCCAGCTCTCATGATTTTTGCTCATATGGTCGTAGGTTTCAGAACCACGACGAAAAGTCTTCATACAAAACCAGCAAATGTGAGTACCACACGCCATACATTCCATATGATTGCAACCAGACGCTTTCTCAATTGCGACACTGCACTTAGGGCAATTTCGGACATCATTTTCTTTCTTCCACTTCTCTAATTCTTCTTCGCCGTCATGAGCAGCTTTAGCTAACGCTTTATAAACATCGCATGTGAGGCCATCGTGGGTGTCTTGATGACAGCCTGTGCATATCGAGTTGAGACAGCCGTCGCAGTCGAAGACGCGCGGATCCGTGGTGGGCGAAGCTCTGTAGAAGCGGTCGCAGTCGGGAGTGGGACAGTACTGGAATTCGGTTGGTCGGCTCCGGATGTAAAGGGTCAATGCAGTTTGGAGGAGGGTTTCGTAGTCGCATGCTGGCAAAACCTCCTTCAGTTCTGGGAGACTTAAGGGCGTCTTGCACGTTGCAGATGCGCCAAGACAATGGAGTGGGAAAGCATCCGTGGAACTGCATTGCGATGCGAGGCATGAGCTGCAATAGATGTGGCCGCAGTGTGTTTTGAAGGGTTCGTCCGGTGGAGTCCAGCAGACAGGACAGACTTCTTCGTCTTCACCCTCGACGAAAGATAGGGTGGCGACTCTTGCCTCAAGAGGTAGGGATGCCTGGGATTGAAGAATATCTTGTACCTGTGCGAGATGCTTTTCGGATCCTTGGACTATGATCTGCTTTGGGTTGCTAACGATGTCCATCTTAACCTTTTCCTTACCCAGAACTGCTACAATGTGCCGAAATCCGCCTTTGAGGGCAAAATTCAACGTCTTTGGATCAAGTATAATGATATGAGACTGTTCCTTTAACTCCGTAGCTTTCTCTGCCAAAGCGTTTTGGGCGAGTTCAACATTTAGAGGGGCTCCATAGAGACGGAGGACGATTTTGCGGGGATCCTGGCTGATGAAGACACCATGTGTACTCATTAAATCCTCGATAAATGCAGCAGAAGAGTGTTTAAAGAAGAAAGAATCCGCGATCGGTTTACCATTGTCCACCGCGACATGTCCTGCAAGAAGTTTCTCTACGACTGATTTGACACGAGCTACGGCCTCCTTGCTCTGGCCAAAGATGCGAACCTGGGTGTATTGCTTGCCGAGGGGCTCATACGTCTTAATAGTGACGTAGTCCGACTTCCATGATTGTTCGCCAAGAGCATCGAGTTGAGGTCTGACGGCGGTGAGGGTACGGTACGATACGGATAGCTTGATCGAAATCAGATGTGTAACTCGCAACTTATCATTCGAGGTTGGATCAATCAGAGTGTCGTTCAGCTTCTTGACCGCATTACGGGCCGCTTCAGCCTCCGTAAACTTTGCGATGGCTTTCACGCGACCTGCACCGGCTTGTGCGTTCACGACCCATTCGATAAGGGTACCATGAGATTCAAGGGACGTCTTGACTGTATCCTCTAATTGCTTCGCAGTGAGATTGTGAGATCGAGAGCCCAAGGAAATGTCCTGGGGGTAGGGAAAGCGAAGAAATTTCCTAAGGTTTGTTTTCGTTGTGCTGGGGTTCAGATTTCTAACATGGAGAGAACTGCCTGGATGGTAGGTGATCTCCAGTTTCCGTCCATCGAGCTGTTTTGAACTATTCTTCCCGAAATTGTTTAATGCCAACGTGGCCTGCCTGTCTCCCTCGTATTGGAGGTATGCGACCAGAGAAGGATTATGCCAAGTACATATCACACCAGTCAGTTGGAGTCTGTTCGAGCCGGATTCGGACTGCCCTCCTAATTGCATCTTAGAGAGAAACACCGGGGCATTATCTATAAATACCACTGGTCCAGAGTGCTGGAGGAGATTACTGGCAAAATCCGGGTCTGCGACTCTAATCTGAGCAGTCTGTAATGAATTTGTTGGAATACGCTTCAGATGGATACAATCTGGGGATAGACTTGGAAAGCCATGTTTGTTCATTAGAGCAAGGATATCCTGAATAGATGTATCGAGAGGTATGTCGGACATGGACACGGCTGAGAAGTCGGTAGGCATCGAGAGCTGTGCAACGGAGACGCCGTCTTCGAAAGTCACGGTCGCCCCGCCAATGGTCCTTTTGTCATCCTTTCGGCTAGTGAAAGGGTGGGAGCTTGCCCAAACAGAGGGAGCAAGACCTTCGCTAGTTGGAACTTTGGAGGGAGTGTATCCGTGAACTTCCTTTGACTTAATCTCGTGGCTAAACGAGCATTCCTCCCCTTTGTTGCAAGCATTTTTTTGGAAGAAGATGCAAACGATATTGGATCTAGCATCCTTGGAGACTGTTTTGGGTGTTACAACTGTAGGCAACCCTGCGTGTTCAAAATTGCAGAAGGCACCTCTCTTGCAGGCTCCCTGTAAGAAGAAGGTACATGGAGGCTTCGATCTGGTGTTCACATTACCGTCCTGAGAAGGCCTGAACGAATTCGCAGCTGCGTTAAGAGCCAAAGGTGAAGCTGTAATCGTAGCCTGATTCTGGGTGTTAGGAAAATGTTGGAAGCTACAACTCTCCCCATTTAAGCAGCGCCCGGCCTGGAAGAAGCGACAGATAGCCATGGCGAAGATGGAGTGGTGAGCAGGATCGAGGTGGTTCAGCTCCGCCTCCTGAAGGCTCTAGTGTCATGCTGCTGCTGTGCGACGTAGAGACGGTCTAACCGCATCACTGTGCGGTGCTCTCTGAGCTCGATAACCTAACAAGTCATCTCGTTCTCACTCTTATCTCCTCCAAACTTTCCATTGTTCAAACTGAATTGTCACAGGATCCACCTTTGTGGTCACTGCTCAGCCCATGGTTGGGTGATCTTGTGCTCGATCGGGTTAGGGGGTCGAAGATGCGTTCACAGTCCCTTCCCCTCAACTCGCGCAAACCTTCTCATCCACTCACCGTTCGAAAATTGTATGCATATAAAAGCAGTGGGCATCCATATTCTGTTGCAGTCCAGCCGTGCTCTGGAGAAGGCGGGTATTAGACCCCGGGGCGACGTTGCTGTGCGACGCCACTGCCGGCCTTCGGACAATCGTAGTCGGCCCCTCACCTCTCACCTTGCTTCTTTCATATCTCTATCCAAATCCATCTGCACTTCCATCGCATCCTGTCTCTCTCTTCCTCTTTCAATAATCAACGGCCGCTTAACCTTCATTTCACAGATTCCTCTACTTCTCGAGCTTTTCCTTGTCCACAAGTCATACCTGGATCACAATTTGTGTGGCCTCATTTTGCATGACTCATCGAAATCGCAACCCCAATGTAACCACAATATGCCAGAGCGTCGTTATGGAGCAGAGTGGTATAAAACGAGTCTCTTTTCCTTTTTCCCGAGCAATGCGAAATGCTTCGATAATTATCAAATCGTCGTAACCTAATTCCTTATTTCACCATGTTCATCAGACAATTGACCCGGGAAGACGTACCAGAGGTCTTGGCCATCACCCAGCAATCATTTGTGGATGACGAGCTCTTCGGTTGGCTCTATCCACGGCGAAATCAGTATCCTAACGATCTTCGGAGATATCAATTAATTCGCCTGCGGACCCGTCTAGTGTCCGTTGGTTCCTATGGATTCGTCGCCGTAACGGATGAAACGGACCCTGGCTGGCAAGGAAAGCCAGAAATTATTGGTTATGCATTCTTTGTCCGAGAGGGAACGGATGAGTCTTCGAAAAAGTGGCGACACGATTCTATCTTCAGCAGTACGTCATGCTTGGCAGTTTCGCCGTCTTTCCTAGGGTGAGAGAGCTTACAACGAGTCTAGAGTTTGAACGTTATTTACTCTCATGGGAACTCTGGTACGAGGCAAAGGTGCTTGACCGTGCCTCGGACCCAACCCGTATCAAAGCATACAATGACACAAGGCACTATGACTTCTACACCCACCTTAACCCCCGCTGGCATCTCAGCATGCTAGCCGTGTCACCGAAACACCAACGCCGTGGTATTGGAGGCAAATTGGTCAAACATGGACAGCTCCTTGCCACCGAGGAAAACATTCCCTTGACCCTGAATTCCAGCATAGTTGGTCGTGGGCTGTACCTGAAGTCGGGATTTAAGGTTGTTCACGAGGTGGTAATTGCGGAGGGACTTGAAGGGATTACAATGCTCTGGGAACCTGAACGTCTGAAAGGGAAATGGATTGAAGACACAGGTGATGGAAGAGGGAGAATGAAAGCCTAGCCGTACCCCCAGGCTACGAACGACCCTAAAGCATCCGAGGGTTGTTTCAACCTTCACATCTCCCACCTCGCAAGAGCCCTCTCACGCCAATTCCTAGTATGCGCCGAAGATAACGGAAATTGTTCGTTATCAGCCCATCCACAACACCCTTTCTTAACGACAAAATTCGCTATTACGGAGGAAGAAATGACGGGGAAATAGGAAGGGAGGCGCTGTTTTGGCTAGCCTATCGCCTATTTCATGTAGGCGGAATGTTCCGAGTAGTGTTTGACGAAAGTGGAAAGGGTATGTACGAGTAATGCGGGAATGCTGACTGGCTGTTGGCAGCTGACCTCGTACCTACGCAGCAAGCACAGTAGTGCATTCCGTCAAGATGCAGAATTTGGAGAGTTGCCAAACCTATACCTAAACCGGAGTTCAACAATGTTCCGCACAAGTTAAGATTTCTTTCTTTTTCAGGTGGCGGCGGTAACGGGAGCTGACCCTCAGAGGCCGAATCGTGGCGTGGCCTGGAACCATGCAAACGTTCGGTATCGTGCGGATAGAACAAGGCTCATGCAATTCAGCCCAGATCAATATTGGAAAGGGTCAACAGCTCCAACCCTCAAACCACTTCTCGAAAGTTTCCGTCTGGACAACATGAGAACAAGCGTATACTCCTTGCTCGCGCGTTTACTGCTTCGCGATCCTGCTCACCTATTATTCTGTCCAAACGAAGCACCCAGGGAGGAATTCAGAATTTCTTGAAGCTATCATGCTTGCCTATTTCTACAAGGATTCGAATTTGCCGAATTCAATTAAATGGTCCTTTTCCCCACGTCACTTCCCACTTTCAACGACGCCAGCTAACGGCAGTGTCGCTTCTAATATCTGTTTTAGGCAGCTTCACTGAACCCAAACACAGTGTTTTACGAGTCGTCGTCAAGCTTCAATGCAGTGTCGCGTATTCCACACCATTCTTGGCACTCCTTTTAACGCCTCTCCACCAAGTGGCTTTGTTGATACTGACCAGAGAAAAGCCATTGACGGCAGGATTTCAGCCCCCGCTAACTGACCCTTCTTTCGGTAAGCCATGGCTGTCGTCGCTTTCACTACCGAAAGTGTCACATCAACTGTCAAAGCTGCAGTGGCTCTGATTACAATCCCAGATTGTGACCACTCTCAGAGGACGACCGCAACCTCATTCGGCTCTCAAGACTCGGCGCAAGCCGCTGCTTGTGTCCACAAGCTTTGAAAGACAAAGCTTGCTGGTCTCGGCGAGGAAGAGGCGTCGAACGATCTTCTGATACTCGTATCATCCCATAGGGGATGATGGGTCAAAGCTGTGAGTGGGAGGCAGTCCGAGCAACTTGTGTTCAAATAAGGGAGGGCCGTCATCATCCCAATAATCTCTCTCCCTTTACAGCTGACCACATTCAATCTTCCCTTTCTTTTCATTCAGATTCCTCTAGCCACTGGAACTCAACCAGGCCGGCATTTATACATTCAGTTGTGACTTGACTTAGTATAATCTAATATCTAATACCGCTCACTATGGTCAAGGGTCTTGGGCTCCTAGCCAGCTTGGCTCTCTTTAGCTCTATGACGTTGGTTTCTGGTGGATGGCAGAGTCCAGTGTACCCCTTGTACACTTTTCCTCTACCAATCCCACCGGACGCCGTGCCAAAAAAGTAAGCATCCCAAGACTCTTGGTACTCTGCCAAGTTTATTTAACGACCATCTTAGAACGTTCACTTCCAAAGCTACGGGTAAACCAATCGACTATTACGAGATTGATATCAAGCCGGTCTCCCTCCAACTCTACCCACCCCCATTCCCGAAGACGAGACTAGTCGGTTACAATGGACTCGTACCTGGACCGACCTTCCGGATCCGCCAAGGCCGCGAGGTAATCGTGAGGTTCATCAACCACGGTGACCGTGCTAATTCCGTTCATCTTCACGGATCGTACAGCCGGGCTCCTTTCGACGGATGGGCCGATGATGTTACGGAAGTTGGTAAATATAACTAAGACCATGATTTCTTAATCGCGAGACTTACTATTTTGCAGGGCAGTATAAGGACTACTACTACCCCAATGGCCAGAATGCTCGTACTCTGTGGTACCATGACCACGCGGTTGACCACACCGCTGAGAACGCCTACTTTGGGCAGGCAGGCTTCTATATTCTGAGCGACGCGGATCAGGATGCTCTTGGTCTGCCCAGTGGGAAATACGACGTTCCCCTTGCCCTCGCTGGCAAGCGGTACAACTCAGATGCGTCGCTTTGGGACCCCGAAAAAAACGGCGAGACAACTTCGGTCTTTGGCGATGTTCTCCATGTGTAAGTCACATCGACGGCTTGGGCCTCATTTCCTAACGGAGAGTTAGTAACGGTATGCCATTCCCGTACCACCAGGTTGAGCCCCGCAAGTACCGTCTTCGATTTCTCAACACCGGTGTCTCTCGATCCTATAACCTCTGGTTTGAGCAGGAAGGCACAAAGAATAAGATCAAGTTCACCATGATCTGTTCAGATGCAGGCCTTCTCCTGAGTCCCGTCGAGACAGACAACTTCTTCATCTCGATCGCTGAACGCTGGGAACTTGTCATTGATTTCAGCAATTTCAAGGGCAAAAATGTTATCCTTCGCAATGCGCGGGGTGTTGCTGCCGACTCTGACTTCGAAGCAACGGACAGGGTTATGCAATTCCGCGTTGGCCAAACTGTCACTGATACCTCCAACAATCTTCCCCAAGGCTTGCCCGCGAAGCTTCGCAATGTTCCGTTCCCTCCGGCCCATGCTCCTGTCGACCACAATTTTGAATTTGCCCGCGGTCAATCCCAGTGGAAAGTAAATGGAGTAACATGGTCTCAAGTCAACTCGCGGGTTCTGGCTCGCCCCAAGCGTGGTGCAGTGCAGAAATGGAGCTTGAAAAATGGAGGAGGCGGCTGGTCTCACCCTATCCACATACATCTTGTCGACCTTCAAATGGTGAAGCGTACTGGTGGCCGAGGAGCGATAATGCCCTACGAGGCAGTTGCTCTCAAGGACGTTATGTGGCTCAACGTTGGAGAGACCGTTGAGGTTGTTGCCCGATATGCACCGTGGGATGGTCTTTACATGTTTCATTGCCACAACTTGATTCATGAGGATCACGAGATGCTTGTTGCATTCAATGTGTCAGCTCTTTCTGATCTTGGGTACACGGACAAGACGGCGTTCATCGACCCTATGGAGCCTCGCTACCGCGCCAAACCTTTCGTGGAGTCCGAATACCAAGCCCGTACCGGTGTTTTCAGCGACGCGCAAATCTCGAGCAAGGTTGACTTTTTCGTCGGCCTTGACGCTTATGCTCATGTCGAAGACGCCGAGAGCGCACTTAACAGATACTGGAAGACATACTCTGGACCAACAGAGGCATCGCCTGTTCCTAAACGTCGTGATATCGTTGAAGCTCGTGCTACGCCTGTTCCGGTGGTGAACGGCCCGCGTTATCCCCAGGCGAAAAGGCACATTATCCTCTAAACTAGTAAGATACGAAGGTCGTGAGCAGCGGGGTTAAATGAGGAGGCCGTGGTCTTCATTCCAGTTTCTGAGGAGTTTGATCAGCGACCATGTGAGGTTAGTAGTTAGTGATGGAGTAAATTGGTGGAGAGTTGTTCAACTAATTGCTCAAGAAGTGGGCATCTATCCGCACCGCGTTTCCTTGAACAGTGGAATCGTTCAATATACTGTTCTGTCTAATAAAGTCACGAATTAACGACCTCTCAACCCACACATACCAACAACCCCCTGTTGTGATCAACTACAGCCCGAAAATCTCTTCATTATATTCCCAACCAGTACTTGTTAGTTGATACTTCGGTGGAAACATCTCTCCCAACAGGATTTTTTCAGTGCTTTCCTCATACCAGTATTTTCAAGCTGACTCTGGTAGCAACCTTCTCGAGGGCAAGGAACACCACCACTCACGCCAAGACAGTGTGCGCTGTGAATGTCTCAGATATGCACTTGTTTGGCATGCAAGCCGTTTGTGTCTAAATTTGCGCACCCGTTTTTCAATTCCCGCGTCAACCAGAATGCTGCCAAGAAAGGGTTCCGGGCAGAAGCGTGGTTCAGAGATCCCTAACTTGCTGTCTCGAGCCGTTGATTGCGACTTGTGCGCATGGGCGTCTCGCTATCAAATCTCTGATTCGGATAATGCTTTTACAGCTTTTTGGTTTGCTTGCTTGGCATGCGAGAAAAGCAGGCTGGAGCGAGCTGGTGGCGCTGTGCTGACGAAGAGAGAGGGGCTAATGAAAACTCTCCGAGGAGGACTTAGTTTTCATCCAAACAATGCAATGAAATTTTTCAAGACACATGCAAGAGATCATGCCGACGGGTTGTAAGGTTAGATACGAATGTAAGGGTGGCTGGGTTGACGCTATTCAAATAAGCATTAGAAAGAATTGGCCGAAGCTTCGCTAAACTTTCGTGTTCGATTGAAGCAATTCTCGTATCTCCGCATCCTTCATCACACGCCACACACTTTTGTCGCCTTAATCTACTACCTTTTTAGGAACTCAGTGGCTTAGTAGGGAGAAATTTCCTAGGCTTCACAGCAGTGGTAGATTTGTCGTAAGCTGCTTTCTGAGGATATTCGGCGTTCTGCCGCACACTTCTTTTGCACAGTCTTGACTAGTAAGGGTCTTGTGGTGAACAAGTTGACTATGTTCCACTAGCGGACATGTGGGGGAATGCCATGCATGTTGGATGTCTTGGCGCCAAGTAAATTCAGCCCAAGCTCGCATTTTTAGCGCGGCACGTGCCTACTCCTCTACTCCAACAGTGGAGCCTCATCCACCACTTTCGTTGTTCCATAATTGCTTTCTATTCGAGAGCTAGCTCCTTAAAAGGGCTATGATGTATATGGGCCAGCCCTGCAAGCATCTATAGACGCCTTTGGAACCAACTTGTCCTTCTCCCTTCTGGTGTCCGAAAACTGTTCGAAAGTACGGCGATTCGAATTGAGGCGTCTCTGACACGGCAACATTCAAGCCAAGAGCCGTTCAGCAAGCCACTCAGCTGAACGTGCCTCTGGACCAGCCACACGGTATCTCCCTCGCTTTTCTTCGTCAGATTTAAACGTAGACTATCCTGATTCGCTCATGTTACACTTCCATTGCCACTTTCAGTCGTCCTCGCCCCACTATGCAAGCCAAATCCACCTTCTCTCCAAAGCGCATCCGCGGGGCTGAAGAGTGTCGAAGGAATGTATAAAAATAGTACGCCTTACATCTCAGTCCTCTTTGGGGCTTCCGCGGTGTTTTGCTTCTCATAGCGCCTGCGGGGTTGAGATTGTGCTTTATGTCAGCCCTCACCATCGGCTTCCAGGCAGTCGCTACTCCGAGATTGTCCGTCTGGTTCCTGCGTTTCTAATCGGGTTCCTGCTTCGTATTGTGCATGACGGAAGTTTCCAGAGATCCAAATCGCCCACCTCTTTTTCGTTGAGATCTTCAAAAATTCACCGACCAGATTTCTCGCTTGCGGCTGATCGACTCATGGTCTTTTCCAAACCCCCTGTCTCCTTTCACCCAGGAATAATGAGTTTCTTGGCAGACCAGGTCATGGGCCAACGTGGACCGTTCCCAGGGAACCTCCAAGCCATGCTCCCCAAGTCGAGATCTCTCAACATGCGCCTGAAAGCTTTCGGCTCGCGGGGCACGATGCTTAAGCTTATCCAATCAGCTGGGCGCTAGACCACTTTTGTATTCTTCGGGTCAGCCTGGTGTCAAGTGGATCCAAAAACGCCAGTGTCCAGTGTCGAGAAGCCTCGTCAAAGTTCTTGGAAATATTGATGGCGAGCGCCGGCCCGACGCCATAGGCCAGTGTTTTGCATAACCCCTGTTCATATTGTGCTAGAGCGTCGTGACTAGAAGGTCAGCGCTTTAAGGTGCTCAATGCATTTATGCCGCAACAATGACGATTCTAGGTGCTGCCTTAGAGTTGAATAAGCTCCAGGCGGCACTGGTCCATACGAGGTCTTGGAAGAAGTTTCGTGGGCGAGCTGAGTTCAGGGATGGTAAAGGGGAGCGCTCCTCTATATAACTCCCTTGGCCCTCTTCCTTATTTCGCTTTGCCAGATTCCTACGCGAGTTCGCTTCTCAAACATTACTTAGAGAAGCCATCAAGATGCCTCGTCTCCTTTGGCTCGGATCTGTCCTCTCATTAGCTTCAATTAGCCTTGCAGCAACACCAATTCCCAACATCATCTCCTTTGGCGTCGATGGTGCCCTAGACTCGTACGTTTTTTGAACCATACAGAAGTGCCTTGGAGCTTGTCACTAATAAACCTCACAGTTGTACAACGGATACTACCGACTATAACTCCGGTGGTTTCATATCCGTCAACGGCTTCAATATTAAAGTCCCTAAGAATCTGATTGCACAATTCCCAGCGACATGGGTACCTTTTCCCAAGATGTGCGCTGGCGGCGTTGCTGGTAAAGGCATGGAAGTTTCCGTGTCTGGTAACATAGTGAATGGTCAGGCTATCGCAGCCCAAATTCAGCTAGCCCAATTCCTCCTTGAGTCTGGCCAGGGATATATTGAAACGGTTGACACGACCGATGGATCCTTGAAGATTCGAGGAGGACCGGTTGTGAGGATCAACGATCCCAATGGTGTTTTCACAAAAGGCACCACCGGCAACGAGCTCTTCACGGCCGATGATGCGAACCCAAGTATTACGGCCTTCTCTGGGTTTCCTATGTGTATTCCCCGAGGCACATCCGATCCTAGCTGCCCAGCATCCAATCGCCCTGCAGGGCAAACCAACTTTCCGGCTCCAGATCCCCTTACTATGGCACCTTTCCTCGCTGGTGATTACATTGAATACGCCGGCATAAAGAATGGTGCAGAGATTTGGGCGTATGCCATCACAGCCATCAATGTGCAAATCACCACAACTGCTTCCGATACGGTTCCGAACTACATTCGCATGGAGGATGCCATCATTGGCGTCTTCGACCCCGATGGCAATGTGGAGTTGGCCGACCGAAGGGTATGTGTGCAGCTTCTTAACCCATATTTTTACTAACAATTTATATAGTTTATTGGCTACCTTTCGAGCTGCACTGGTGCGTCCGTCACTATCAGCGCCCTCGATGTTGACCCATGTACCGGGGAAGAAACGCTGCGTGACATCGGGTCTGCAACACCCAGGGCTGGTGATGTTCGCTGCAAATGGGAATTCCGCACTAATACCAACGCTGCGGACACATACACTCGTGAATACATAATTAAAGCCAACAATCCAGTCATCACCACAAAAAACGACATCAAAGCAGGGCAATATGTGCAACCCGTTACCGAGTGGATCCAACCCGAAGTCGCCGTTCCAGGCGCTGAGCCCCCACCATTTGCTTTTGCAGGTATTCGTGGGCTTGTTCAAGGCGATTTCCTAGACGGGAAGCAATACGGCCCCTTGGATCCCTTCCCCGGCCCTGCGCCTCCAGCACCAGCAAAGACTTGCACCCCTGGAGGCACTCCTCCAAACCCAAATGCCAGTCCAGTTGCTTCTGCCCCAGCGATCTCAGCCGTTAGGGTTGGCGCTCAAGTCCTCCTCAAAGTTTCAAATACCGCAACTGGTATCCAGAACTCGGACTTGACCTTTGATTGGACCAAGACCCTTCCGGCAGACCCGACAGTATCTATTCAGAACGCCGCTTCCCCGACTGCTACTTTCACCGCACCAGGTGTCACCGCAAAGACTGACTTTACGTTTGAGGTTACTCTTACGTTGAAATCTGACACCACAAAGAAGAGCAAGGCTACAGTCACTGTCAGTGTCGATCCGAACGGCGCCGATGTCGTCACTGTAGATGTCTATACTTGGGAAAGCAGACAGTCAGGTTCTATTGTCGTGAACTGCCACTCTAATGTCGTCAACGGGGACGTCAAGCGCATGAACCTAATCATGGCCGGTGGTTCAACTGTCCAGATGACAAGCTCCGGCAGCGGCAAATTTACCTACAGTTCGAACAAAGTCAAGAAGCCGACAAGCGTACAGTGTCAATCCTTCTACGACACTGGTGCCACCAAACCCGGAAGCAAGAGCGATGTTGTTACGAATACAACTGCTCGGAGGCGGAGACGCGGTGAGCTGGGTCTGGAGATGACGAGTCGAGCGGAGTGGGTATAGATGGATGTGTACGTTTTTGTGCTTTTCATTTCTTTTAGAGATGCAGTTCACGATTTCTTACGATCTTTATGATACCTGATACATCGGAATGCTGGCATAAGCGTCTTGGGTACAAAAGTTGGTATATAGCTAAATAGTTTAATAGTAATTAGTAATTAGTGGTTTTTGTTGAATTCATGTTTTTCGGGCGTCCCACTGCATATGTAAATGATCTATCACCGCTGCATAAATGGATGTTAAGTCTTGCGATCTTGGAAAACTAGGTGTAGTCACCAGCACAGTTTTTGAGAACGCCTCGAACCCTGCATATCACACAAATTTCATTTGACGATTATACTTATAATGGTTGTCTGGGATATTATTGTGATCATTACGCATTATCATTCAAGAATTAACTAGCAAAGGAGTGAAGAAAGTCAGACCCGAAGTCCCAAAATAATCCCAAATGCTTCGTGTCCCATGTTTATCTTTCGGAGCCCAAGTTCAGTTGATTCAAACCCACTCATATCATCATTTCGTTCCTAACAGGAGTGTCCGCATACTCATCTCATTCCAAACCCCCTTCTCTATCCCACTCCAACTTATCTCGTACCATCACACCTCAACCTAACTTTTTCCACCCCCATTCATATTCTCCTACCATCCCCTCGCAATGGCTGGTTACAAGCAGCTATCCTTAAGCGTCACCTCCTGGCATCCCTTCGCGCCCAACCACCAAGAATCACAAAGGGTATCGCACTTAACACCGGGCTTAACGAAAACCCTTCCCTCTTGGCTCGGATCTCCGTTGCCTCCATACCATGGCAGTCTCCACTGCTTAGTCCAATCGTCGGCTCCGTATCCCGTTGCTCTGTAGCCGGCGCGGCATGCGCAGTAGTAGGGTGCCGGGGTGGAGCCCTTATGGCCCCAGACATAGACGCACGACGTGGTGATGTCGCATTTGTTCTCGTTAGGGAGCGGGCGACATTGCTCGCAGACTGGAGGCGGCGCGAGAGCAGCAGCTAGGCTTGCGATGCCTAGGATGGCGAGGAGCTTCATTGTTGGTGTTGGAGGTTGTGAGGTGGTAAATGTGTGTTGGTGTTGGTTTGTGTGGATGGTATTAGATGTTGATGGAACTGACTGTTGATGTTTGATGGAAGAATGATGGAAAGAGATAGGATAACGGGGGTTTTATACAACGGTCAAATGGTCAGATGTAGTACAAACGCCCTCTCTCTGAACCCATGATGCATCCAAATCCGGTCCTCGCAGATGGTAGAACGGGATGACGGCGGTGTAGGGGCAGTTCCAATCATAGTACCAAAGAAGCATCTGCCTAGTCTTGTTCCTCATGCTGTATCTCCCGACCTGACGAGACTGGCTCCTACTCGAGTGCTGAGTGGCTGATTCCATAAACCATAGCTGGTGAGCAAAAGCCCATTCTCGTGTCTCGTGAAACTGAACCAGTCCAAGAGACCTCCGTAAACCACCTCCACAATCCTCAAAGTAAAAAATCCAATACTCTTACGTCAAACAGCAACCGCCAAGCTCCCGAGTTGCCTTTCCCTTGCACCCTTGTCGTGAAAGTCCTCGCCTTATACGGACAAACACATAAAAAGGATACGATATACGCAGTGATATAAATAGGTGGACTGACGCCATATACTCTTCAACGTATCGGAGGCTGAGTCGCCGAGTCTGGTGACGAGACTTCGTATCCCTGCCCCGCATCGAATCAAACAAGGAAGAGACAACACTCGCAGAAAGGGAATGGCGAGGACGGGTAAGGCGGTGTTAAACGTGAGGTGGAGATCTACGAATTCGATATTTCAGCATCTACACCAAGGATTATCCTGGGAGACGGGATATTGCCGAGTGAATGGCATAGGGCACGTGACCAGCTGACTTTGCCCAGGCGACGAGGTGACTGGTGGAGTGATTGGGAAATATGCCAGTGGAGGGTCTAGATTTCCTGCAGGTGCAGAGAGGACCGAGGTATTGTGTCTGCTTTTGTTCTTCGCTCAGCGTCTTTCAATTGCTTGGAAATATAGGACCGGAGTATAGACGTGTTATTAACGAAGGACCGTGAGATAGACTCATGTGATGTCAACTCGCCAAGCGATAGTATAGAGTTCGATTGAATCGAAGGTTTTCGAACCCGAGTCGCTCTGAATATGAGTGGTTATTGGCAGCAATGCCTCCTATACATGGAAAAGTGAAATTGCCACTGTGGGCTCGGATATATACCCTAAACCGTATTTACTACTGTATCATGATCTCTAAGAAGTGTTATCCAAGCCGTTACATCCACATAGCTTGTGCTATTCGTACCAAACCGGCGCCATTTAGGGTATCACCAAAGAGCTACGTCCTCCAGAAGCTTCCTCCGCATCAAGCTAAGGCCAAACCAGCTATTAATCCACCCGCGACAGCTCCAAGAATTTCCGGGTAGTGTGCATTCGCGGCGCCCGTTCCAGTGATCTGGAGCGCCGACGGACGGGTAGAGGTAGCCCCCGACTGAGTCGTAGCAGATGGAGAGCTGCCTGTAGCTTTTGACGATGCGGCAGCAGCTGAGGAGGCGGATGAGCCCGCTGCGCTCGTTGCCCTGACGCTGCTGCCGGTATCGCTGGGGCCATAGGAAAGGGCGTTAGAGGGGTCTGGCGCACGTTAGCAAGAGGAACTAGCCGTCAGGGAGAAGAGAACCTACTGTAGGTATAGCTGTAGTAGTTGCCTGGTTCAGTCTCGAATTCCGAATGATGGCTACTGCTGTCGTCGCATCCATCGTGCCTCTTCCTTCCAGGTCCTCCGTGTCCGCAGCTCATGAATGTCGTCGGAATGCTGCCAGTATATGTGCTCATCATTCCCATCATGGTGGTGGCTTCATCGTGACCGGAGTGTGCCAAAGCCGTAGCTACAAGGCTGAAGACCAGGAGAAGCACTGCGCGTGCCATTGTTGAAAAGTGATGTGGTGTTTAACAGTCCAAGAGATCAAAATATGAGAAACCTCATCCACCCTGGGGATACTCATTGATTTATCTATTCCTTTCTGGCCAATCAAGCTTTGTGTCCGAGCGTACGCGTGTCAGCTTGTTCAGTGGCGCCGACTCGCGGCCTAGATGTCATAAATTGATGTTTTCTTGGTCAGTCCATCACGAGGCTTCTTTCCTCCCGAAAATCAAGAGGCCTCGCGTTCAAAAACATCAATTAGTTTGGCCGAGATTGCGGGGTTGCTATGCAAAGCTTTCAAGTCAATCGACTCCATTCAAAGCTGTACGAGGGCTTATTGCACGGAACATTGGCGGGCGCGCGAAGGTCACGGGCAATGTTTTGGGGGCCCGGAGCCTGACTCCGCTTTCAGCTCCCTAGAGTGAATGGTGATTGGTTGAGATCCCTGAGGGCATCCCTTGGCGAAACATGGTTTGCGAGTTGAACTGTCAAGGTTCAACCTAACCTTAACGAAACATCCGCAAAGCAAAAAGCACTTTACAGCCACCTTGGCAACGCTTCCCTTCACAAATAAGAGTTCTTCGGCTCTACTGCATGACCAACTGCGTACGCGTTCCCTTCAACCACGTAAGTCTTCAGCGGTTTGTATTGCACAGCATCACGATAGTTTCACATTGTGGGTAGGTCTGAATCGCATTACTGTGCTGTATACCCCTAAAAGAGCCTGGAAAAGTTGGTTCATTTCAAAGGCTCTATCGTTTCAGGATACGAGATGAAGAGTTCAGACAAAATTGTCAACTATGGCGAGGCGAACGTGTTCCGCGGACGGCAGCATAAAGCAAGAAACAGTAATATTATTACGCGGGTAACGAGGCATTTCTGGCATGGACGAGCCGAGCATTTAGATACATGATAAGAATTATAACCGAAAATAACGACACGCATCTTCGCCCTGCAAGAGCAAGTTAAGGGTGAGCCCCGACCTACCGTTACTGCTCTTCAGCAGACAGATTGCTTCCTTCGCTTCCTCAAACTTCCTCACTCAGAGTAGAGCCTTGCTGGCTAACATCTAGGGTGCCGCCGTCAATCAGATACCCTAATCAGATACGCGTAGCGAACTTAGTCGTAAGAATATTTTCGGGTTATGAACGTCTAACTGCGAGACAGCACAACAATGATAGCTCGATGTGTCCTCTCTCATACCACCTTATAATTTCATTTAATGTCATTACTCATAAGACATTAATAGTTATTTCCCCTTTATTTTAAGTCTTCAAATCATTCCCAAAGACAACGCAGCGTCATTTTCAGATTCCGAATCATTTCTCTGCTAAGTGGTAAAAGGATGCAAGGCCGGCGAACGCTGCCTAAGAGACAGGTCCAGTCCTCTACTTGAATGACTGCTTACTATTGTTCTCATTCTGTCCCAGTGTAGTGATCCAGTGTTGTCAACTCTCATATGGCGCAACTTCACTCCCTCCTTCCAGTCAATAGTTTTTCTGTTGCCGTAGAATATCGCTAAGACAAGAAGAACGTCTGCAACCAAAGCGTCATTATTGCAAGCATTCTCAAACACAGACACGGCCATGCTACGATCGAATGCTTGGCAAGGCTCTAAACGTGTTGGTCCGGTGTGGGTGCAGGTCCAATTATTGGTGCTGTAAGGGAGTATATCTTTACTCTCTTTGGATTTATGATTGCTCAGATTTCTCGGAAACTAACCCGCAAGCTTATTCCTCTGGTCCACATGATCGTTCAAGAGCTTTGTGTCTAGCATCCAAGTTGATTTCGTTAGGTGTGCTACCTTCGCGCGCAAGGCTCCTTTTTCTGTATTCGGGTCTGAGGATTAGATGTATCACATTAGAGTGTGTCCAGGATCACTTAAAGAAGAAGGGATTCCGTCCAGAGAGGGCCATTCTTTATCGGTGGATACACGTTCCAGGATTCTTGCCATGAGGGGACCATCTATCCCCATGTAAGTTGTGTCTTTAGTCTTCTTCCAGATATCCTTCGTTTCATTCTTAAACGACAGGCGAGGCTGTTCATGGAAGACGAATGTTCCTACAGGAGCTATAAGCAAGCTGTCGCAGGAACAAGACACGTTTAAATTCGAGGGGTAGTTATAGCTAGTTTTTATTTCTCCATACAGCCATGATGTCTTGCATTTGCGAATGAGACAGGTGGTGAAATTCTGAGACCCCAGTTTTCCGATTTTCGCCAGAAGTCACCTGTGAGATTCGTGGTATCGTTTCGCTTGAATTTCATAAGATGCGTTACGTTAAGAATGACCTAGTGTTGCATAATAAAAGGTTTAGTCTTTTGAGTGTCCCAGTATATCAGGTCGTAGTTATAGTTCTCCACACTGGAAAAGACTTCATCTCAGCATCAAAGCTAACGTCAGTTGAAATATGGCGAACTTCTGTGACACAAAAAGTTCTCTCTCGATTACACCCTTGAAGGATTCGGTGGATCAGAAACAGTATATTTGTAAGATTGGCAGGAGTGGTAGTGTACGTCTTGAGCTTGCTTAAATAGTTTTGTATGCATTTACGCCCAATTTGTAGGTCATGTATACACCGCGGGTTTGCGATTCTCCCTGCTGCAGCTCGTTTCGAGCCACATCGGCCAGTGGGAATATTAAGATATTATTAACGCAAGGTTGGACATATCTTACGAGAACAGGAGTCCATAGTTATAGGCTTGATTTAACGATCGTTAGTTAGTTCAACAGAACAAATTAAAGCGACGATCTTTAAAATTAACGATTCTGTAGACTCAGATCAACAACCTCAGTGAGGCCTGTAAGAATACTGGGAGCTATATAACTACCAAAGAACTTCATTCAGAATCATCATTATCAGCATGTCTAAGAGATTCGGTGTGAAAAGGTATAACAGAATACAAATTTCGACATCCAATGTTGGGTACCCGTCTTTGGTCTGATTCTCCATCGATGGATTTGTAAATGTGACGGTCCTGCTAACTAGTGTTCCCAGCACAAACGGATTGCCGCATTTTAGTTGAGCACTTGGGTTGTTTTCTTAGCCGCAGGAAGTTGCAAGTTGCTACTTCGACTCCATTACTTTCCGGATCATTCCTAAAATAGTAGTTGGGCCAAGTTGAGCGATCGCTTGGACTCCAAGTCGATCAGGCAACATTGTTCAGTAAGCCGACCGATGTGTGCGAAATGGTAGACAGGCCGGAGACCAAATTCTTTGCATCTTGGAAAGATTCTTCGATCACACGTCTCTGCGCATCGTTGCATCTCGAACTATAACCGAAGGTGACTTGTTGCGTGGTATTTTCGCACTAGGTCAAGTGTGTCCTTGAAGTGAGAAGTAGAAGCCATAAAATCTTAAGCAGCCCACTCCAATACTGGCGCATTTTTTTGAGTTCGCGTAGGTCTGGAAGCATGTATATTTCGCAGACAGGATTTCCTAGACTTGAATTTTCTAGGAAGAGAAGACGAAGAAGGTACGAGAAATCAGGAGGAAAGGACAGGAAGACGACTATTACAAGCCCGCTGGCGAAGAAATCTAGGCAAGTACTTAAGGTGACCCGTTATCGTTGAAAAAGAGACTCAGCGCTGGGGCAAGGAAGGCATAGGCTTCTTGGGAAAGTCAACCTCCAGAAACATATCCACTACACCATAACAAAGCCCAGTGTGTCCAACCGTTAGTTACAGAGCCTTTTAGAGGTTGTATAGTACAGTTACAAAAAAGTTAGCTGTTACTAACTAACTATACAAAGAAGATAACATTAGTGTACAGTTTAAATACAGTAAGTAAAGTATTATAAAGTAATTACACTAAAGCTAAAAACTATACCTAATTAGAAAGTTATAATACCTCTTATAAAATCTATAGTTGTTAATCTTACTAGTAACAGTAATGTTATGTAACTAATTCTTCTGCAGTTAAGAAGCCTTTATTATTAACACTAATAGTTAATTTTTTTTAATTATAATAGTCTTTTTAGCCTGTAAGAAGCACTACTTGCACTTACATAAAGTTGCTAGGATTAATAGGAAATTTAAGGTAATGTTAATTTTAAAGGTAATTCTAATGTTGTAATAAGGTAGGCGCCCCGCCTGCCAAGCCGATACTATACGACTTTCCCCACTGTACCAAAAGGTACGCACGAGAATACTTAAGCTAAGTATTCTCGCATAGTATAATATATATATAGGTAATGCTAGGGTAAGCACTAGCACTAGCGGTTGTCTCTAGCCTAGCCTAAACCTCTATGAGCGAGAGAAGGCCACGTGGTTGACCGTGCCGACCTCGTTACAAATGTTATAGCAGGCATTATTTAGGTGCTCCTTAGCCTAGGTATCTTGCATATGCTTTAAAGGAGTTGCTTTACGCAAGGACAGCCTAGATAGGCTAGGTAAGGCTATACAGGCCTTCTCTAAGTGTTAAGATAAGGCATGTAAGGATAAGGCCTACAAGAATAGAGCCTGCAAGGTAGTAACACGCTAAGATAACTGCGTTATTAATTAGGATAAAAATTAGGACATTATAATAGGCAAAAGAATAAGGTAGATAGCATAGTTGCTAAATTTATTAGAAGATTACTAATAAAACAGGCACTAATAGCATTCTCTGCATTAATCTCTAAACACAAGCCTCCTAGCCCTTAGCAACCTGCCTTTAACTGCCTAAAACTACTAAAAATTCTATATAACTACTGTAAACAGTTAGTACAGCAGCCTTATGTATAGTACAGTATACTGAGTAGATGCCCTGTACGTACGTACGTGACCAAAATCAGTGTACTGCAGTACTGTACTATCAGGTGTACTAACGGTTGGACACACTGACAAAGCCTAAATTTCCCTACACCTAGAGATTGGCAGAATTGACACCTTCGTACAAAAGAAAGACCCCGTGTAGTGAACCCGACGACTAGAAACTCACTTTTACCAAACTCTTACCTCATTGCAACTCCGGCGTAGCAAAAGTGAGGATACTCTACGCTTTTATGTCCTCAAGAAGCCGCGTAGGCAGCCAGCATGATGGATTCGCGGAGTGGCTGCATTTGAAGCGCCGTGTCGAAGCAAATCTTGAGGTGTAGAAGACGGGAACGTGCATCTGCAAATCAACGGCTCCAAGCTTCAAATATCGGACAAGACATAGTAGCTCCTAGAAGAAGCCTCATTCGCTCAGCAACAATGCTTTGTCATTGTCATGACAAAAAGTAGCATTGACAGCAATGCCTTTGATGGGGAAAGTTGAAGGCAGCAGGTGCTCCTAGGAAGTGACATTTTAGCACTGACCAGCGCACCTCCCACCAAACAAGACACTAGCTGCTTGAAGATTGAAATAGTGGAGAAGGCGGGCTGAAACAATACCTACGGTGCTGGAGCTCGACGTACAACTTAGATCTCGATGTCGTCCGATAATTAACTCGTGATTACTCTATCTGGTCAACGTTCTCAGTTAGACAAAGATGGCTTCAGGAAAGGGGAGCCTTGAGTCTGAACATACAAGAGCCGAGGGGCCTGAGGGCTGACAAGTTTTGCATACAACAATTACATTTCATAATTCAAAGGATAGTGTGTATGTTTTATGTATTACAATAAGTAGAAGCAAAGGCGTTAAAACAATCCTAAGCGCTCAATGACCGTCTGTCAAATCACAGCGAGTGTTCTCAATACCCATCTACTCTAAAGCGAAGTAGATGTCAACGCCAAGTGCTATGCTATCCATTCATATCCCATTAGAACCCTTATCTTCCGAATATCCAACACCATCTACCATTCCGAGCCCATCTAGTAGTACCGAATGTATGGTCCATCACTGGGCGAGTCCCACTCAATCGTCATCGCATCGCCAGTAGGGGCAACCTCGAATCCCTTTTTCCCTGATGGACACGGGAACGAAAAGCTTCCCCATTTCTGCTGGGCGAGGCCTCCCCACTTCGACACCTCGAGCCTGCCCAATTGGACGTCACGGTAGTTTGATGGTGGTCCCCAGCCTGGGCTGCTGGCAGTTGCATACTGCGAGGAGTGGAAGGCGTCCAGTTGAGCAACGTCGGGTGTGACACTGAAGGTGCCGTCGTTGAGCTCGAAGTTGAATTCGCAGGTCTTGCCATCTGCTGCCTGGGGGAAGGAGAAGGTCATGAGGGTTGAGATGTCGTCGTTGCCGCTTTGTTGACGCTGGATCTTGCCCCGACGTACGTTGAACTCGATCTGGCCGTTGTAGCCATGGTGAATGGATATGGTTTCAGGAGTGATGTAGGGGCCTGAAACTGGAGCGGCGACTGTGGATGAAGTGAATGCTAGGATGGCAGCAGCAATGGTAGTGGCGAACTTCATTTTGATTTTTTGGGTGTGGTTTGAAGTGAAGTTTGAGTGAATGGATTGAGGAGAGATGAATTGGAAGAGGAATAGAAACAAGAAGTAGATGGAAGAATGAGGATAATGTTCGAACTGTTGTTGCTGTTTAGATGAGGGATACACTGGAGTAGCAATAAGGCATCTTTATATATACATACTTGACGGCGTTCTCGAGGCTGAGAAACATTTGCCTCTCACCAACACCTTACACCGCCAGCTCGAGAATAGCTCACGATACCACATCGTAAAGAGGATGTGGCGTAGACACTCTCATGGGCTCTGTTCCACCGCCAAGACATATTTCCGCTATCCACAGAACGAGAGCGGAAACAGCGGATGCCACTGTGGCGCAGGTGAGCCAACATGCGATTTTGTTCAGGCCACTGAGAAGGAACCAGTCAGAGAGAAGTGCGTAAGAAAAAGAGAAGTGGTGTTCACGCCAAGTCTGGCTGCGGATGAGGTGATGCACTTTAACGAGGCAGCTGAGAGGGCAACGACTGCCTTCCGGCCTGCTGAGCCGACTCTTCTAAAAGGCTGAGCAAGCTTCTGCCAGTTATGTAAAAGCCACCAGGTCGTGTGATAGGTCTTGTCGCTAGTTGTGGCTTCATTTTGTGGCCCATTTTAGATTCATAAATTAAATGGGGAGATTTCTGGAGGTAAGATTACGCGATTATCTCTCTCAACCTTACCAGGCAAAATGGCATTGTTGCATCTCACACAACTGTCAGTTGTTTGACATTCAGCGGTGTGTGGTGGCTTGGCCGATGAGATTGTGGAGATTGCCTGGACATACATGAGTGGCTTGTTTATGGCCGAATAAGCTAATCCAAATGTCTTGAAGGGTGCCATCGCTTCACAACGCAAATCAAATACGAGGAATTTATTTCTGATTTGAATACAGACTCGGTGCGGAGTCGTTGGCGGACAGTGTTGGCGGATGCTATTTCTAGAGTTGATCAGCAAAGGTGCCTCTAGTCTGATCCAACTGAACTCGAATGTTGTACAGAATCCGGTCCTCTCAAACATCAATTCACCCATCCGGTAAACTCCGAGTAGATTCTTCTCAGCCGTATACGTTAGTCTGGCCCGGCGAAGATAGAGTCGATCGCGCGTTCACAAAGTTCTTTGAGCTGCTTCCGGTCAAAACCAAAATGTGTAGCAGCAAGGGAGTACTGGTAAGACAGAGGACTGGAGAAGACGCCGACGTCATCGGTCTGGAAGCTCGTAAATGGGAGATCTGCCTAAGTTTGAGACTACCGACGTACGCATAAGACCACTGGAACATCGCTGTGCCTCCACATACCGAAGTGATGGTTTGGGTAGCCCCCGGTTATCAGCTCAGCGTGAGCGTTACAACTCAGGCACAAGTCGAGGCCGATGTTACGCTTCTTAATGACTTCCTGAGATTCATCCTGTGCATGAATCACGTGGACGAGCCTGTCCGGCTGCCAGGAAAGTAGCGCACGCAGCTCCTGGTCAGTAGCTGAGACTTGAGTCTCCGCAAAATGTAACGTCATTTTCAATCCGGCAGCCTTCGCTCGTGTGGAGGCATTAGTGAAAATACATACGTCCCCACTTGCCGGGTCCCACATAGGTCGATGCCAATTACTCCGTCAGAGCGATATTTAGGAGCTAAGTTGACGACCTCCTCGGCTTCGGCCGAGGTGTTCCGCCGATCTATAGAGATGAGGTGTGCTTGCATGCTACTGCTCTCTGGCTCGTTGTGCGTTTTGATTAGGCTGAGGATTGTCTTGATGTAGTCTCCCTTCGTGATATTGCGCTCTGGTACAGCTTTTGGTGTGGTGCGAAGCTCCAGATAGACCACGCCATCGGTCTAGAAGTCATGCAAGACTGCTTCAGTTAAATATCTGCTTGTACGTCAACCTTATTAGTATAATGGCATCCTAGAGGCTGATTCTAGCTTTTAAACATACTCTATGGTGGCAAAGCTATTGCATAGCCTGTATATGTAGGACGAGAAAAGCGGGAAGAACCTGATCACGCGTCATCAGCCGGTTGCTCCCTACAAGGCCAGGTCTCATGCATGGACGACGTGCTGAATCACGCTCTGCGTTTCACGTCGGGCGGAAGGTTTCCAAAACATAGCTAGCTGCTTCGAGCAATGAAGAAACAAACACCAAAAGGAGATATGCAGACTGCTAGACAATATCGAAAGAAGGAGCGCAGGCAAACCCATGACAGGAAAGAGATCGGAGAATTGGAACCTGGCTTATAACACAAAACGTGCGCGTATTATGATGCACGTCAGACCCAGGCTTGCAGGCAGAGCTGGGGAATCTCAAATCTTAGAACACAAGATCAAACGGCGGTGGCGTTCCTACGTTTTAATGTCATAATCGACGTCCCTGGAGGAATGGCGATGAGGGGATCCTCCAGCTCCAGCGTCGGGTCTTGAGCACGCCTTTGCTCCCAGATATCATTGCGGCACTCTACCGGTGAGGTGAGCATGAAGCTGGAAACGGGGCACAGATTAGCATTCCGTGAAAGGGAAGTCAAAGCTCTCTTGGCGCCCGGAGGGGTGAAGAAGGGGGGCTGGAGGCCGACGATATCTCGATCTTGGGCATTCACCTGATGAAGTCGACGTCGACGGCAGCAGCGAGGGAAAGTGTCACTTTTTGCAACGGAGGATCGACACTCCTGCGGGCCAAGAGAACAGCAGAACTGGGTACGCGATGGCTGAAGGTAAATGGTCGTGATGTTGAGGCGGCTTTCGATAGCGGTGGACGGGCCTGTGATGGGTGCAAAGCCAATTTGTCCAAGTGTAGCAGGCGCCAATCAGCGGCGGCTTCTCGAACGGGTCGCTCTTTCTAGCGCAGGTTTGCCAAAGGAGCAACAGCAGCCTGCGAGATTACGAATGGCAGGAGCGCCCTCGCAACAACTCCCCACGAACTGTGTGCCCATCACGACCACTCCTTCACTGCGAAACGGCAGCCTGCTCCCGCGTCGCCTCACCTGCACCCCGCATTGTTGCTGTTGCTGTCGCTGTCGCTGCCCTCTTGCTTTCATTGCCCGCGGCGTTGCAGACAAGCAGCCCTCCTCGCTCCGCGTCCCCAGCAACGTTACTCGGCTAACGGACCCCAAAGGCCAAGCTTCACCCAGGCCGCTCTCGTACCTCATCTCCAGCACAACCGCCGCAACACCTCCTCCCCCAGACCTGTCTTCACCCGTTGTCTCCGCCGACTTCTTCGAGCGAGCAATTGCCGTTGCTCTGCGCGCGCCCGTCGCCTTGCCTGCTTCTTCGCTCGCACCTGACTTAGCCTCTTCTCGGTCTCCGGCCGCTGCAGCTGCGTCCCTGCGCGAGGCCCCTGGATCTTGCCTGCCTCGCCTCTCGACGCTGTCCTCCGCGACACCCTACCTTCGCCCCGACTCTTGACACTGTACTATGGCCGATATGAACGCAGAATCTATCCAACAGAAAATCCAGATCGCCCGCCGTGATGCCGAGGCTCTCAAGGACAGGATAAAACGGAAGAAGGACGAGCTGGCTGACACAACCCGTACGTCGTGCTGACCCATGGGCCCCGTCCCGCATCGCAACGCAACCCTCTTTGAGCGCCCTCCGCTAACAGATTGGCTACAGTTCGCGATGTTGCGAAGCAGCGGGTCGATGCCCTCCCGCGCCTCACCATGAAGACCAAGCGCACCCTCAAGGGCCACTTGGCGAAGATCTATGCTATGCATTGGTCAACGGACCGACGGCACCTCGTCTCTGCCTCCCAGGATGGGAAGCTCATAATCTGGGATGCATACACAACAAACAAAGTTCACGCCATTCCCCTCCGATCTTCGTGGGTCATGACCTGCGCCTATTCACCCTCAGGGAATTATGTGGCGTGCGGTGGCCTGGACAACATCTGCTCCATCTACAATCTCTCTGCACGAGAGGGCCCGACCCGTGTTGCCCGCGAGTTGTCTGGCCACTCCGGATACCTGAGTTGCTGTCGATTCATTAGTGACAAGCGTATCCTGACCTCTTCTGGCGACATGACCTGCGTGCTTTGGGACTTGGAGACTGGTTCGAAGGTGCACGAATTTGCCGACCATCTTGGCGACGTGATGAGCTTGAGCATAAATCCGCTTGATCACAACCAATTCGTCTCCGGAGCCTGTGATGCCTTCGCCAAACTGTGGGATATTCGACAGCAGAAGTGTGTGCAGACCTTTGCAGCGCATGACTCCGACATTAACGCCATCCAATTCTTCCCGAATGGAAACGCCTTCGGTACAGGTTCGGACGACGCATCGTGCAGGCTGTTCGATATCCGCGCCGACCGCGAGCTTCAGAGCTACACCGTGAGTTAGGCCTGATTATGAATCAATGTGATTTGCTTTTGCGGATTACTAACCCGCTTCGGTCCATAGATCCCCGAACCCGTATGTGGAATCACGTCGGTAGCTTTCTCGGTCTCTGGCAGACTGTTGTTCGCTGGTTACGATGACTTCGAGTGCAAGGTGCGTAGGGCTGGCCCACATCGGTGGAAGGGAGACTGACTCAAATATAGGTATGGGATGTACTTCGAGGAGAGCGTGTCGGGACACTGCAAGGACACGACAACCGAGTCAGCTGTCTCGGTGTAAGTAATGACGCGCTGAGTCTCTGCACTGGCTCATGGGACTCCATGGTAAGTTTGATATGCACCCTATATCATGTCACATATAGCTGACTTGGCACGCAGTTGCGCATCTGGGCATAATTCACGCTGCTTGGTATGTGACTACATGTGATAATGCAATCTCAACGAGGATGACTCCGTGCGCACTTCTCCTTTAATTTGTAGCCCAACTACGACAAAAAAGCCTTGTACGTTTCTCATACACCCTCTACATCCTCATATCGCTTCCCATCACACACCATCCTCTCGGCTTCTGCCTGGGTGCCAACCAATATAATACAACTCCATTTTTGGGAATGGATACGGCCATTGTATCATCCGGTGGAACAACGCGAGGCGCTCGGAAACTTTTTTTTCTTCTCTTTTCTTTCCAAAGGCCGGGATGCGAAGTCGTTGTTCTACCATACCACTTTTCCTAAACTCTTCTTCTTTTCCGATGAAATGGAAACTTGTTTTTTCACACCGAGTTCATTATCCGGGATGGCCTTTTCTGCGTACATCTATCTGTGTGGGGTGTGTGGGGTGCTGTTTCCCGATCTGCAAATTCCATCAAATTCCTACAACTTTAGCCTCTGTGTTGTCCGTAGTGTCTGTCGCGTGTGCCTACCTCTACTCAGCGTTCCCTACTTGTTTAACTCACATCCCTTTTTTCGTTGTTTGGTCGATTAAAAGCAGATTTATCTTCTGTGCGTTTGTTGGACAGGGAGGAAGCATGGGTGCGATGTGAGGGCGAGTCGGAAGGTTGCTCTATGTTTTCGGCTTTCAATCGACACCGGTGGTGATGGATGGTGAGGGATGTGGGTGGAGATGGATCAGACGGAAGCAGGTGGTTTACTTGGGTGAGCTTTGGAGAGGAGCGCGGTGAGCGGTTTCCTATATGCATTCCGGGTTCGTTAGTCGTGCGGGAAGCATGTGCGTGCTATCAAGCAGTGAGATACTAGTTCTGAGGTTTCTCTCCACCCCACACCGGCTATGCTTGTATCTACTTTTCACTCTCTCAGGGTCTTTGTCATATCCGGTGCGTTTCTGGCCTGTGTCTTGTCTGTCTTTTTTCTATGTGAGGTGTGAGATGTGAAGTGTACTATGGATGAAATGGACGGGTGGGTGGACATGGCAGCTTTAGTTGTAGGTACTGTTGCTCTAGTGTTGGGATCCTTTATTATCGACTGCCTCGAACAACTTATCGTAATAAAACTCATTTCTAAGACTACCACCGAGTGTTGGGACAAGTCACACGTGCATGCCCCGGGCACCTTGTCTCTGAGCTCCCCTTAGCCTCAGCCATGGAACATGGATGATCACTAACGCAACGCAATCTTGATCCTCGAGCCAATACCGTCGTGTAGAAGCCATGAGTTCGAAAGTCCAGCTTGTTAGTAGCAGGCTAGAAGAGAGACATATGAGTAGCTAGACAGTTAGCCAGCCACCAACGCTCCACTCCCGCGACGATAGACGAGTCGGCAGGAGTTTTCGTGTCACTTCTGCATGTTTTTTCCACGTGTCGAATCCCTGACTTCACTTGCTTTAGACGAGGGACAGGAACTAGTGAGTTCAGTTCAGCCACCGGCGTCTACAGATGTCAGATTGGGGGAGGGATGTTTGATGGTGTGAGAAATGGGTGGATGGAGAATGGAAAAGGGAGATGAGAGAATTGATGCACAAAAATTATTGGAGCGTTAATTATTATTAACGTTGGCGGCCCCCAGCTTTCCGGAATCTCCGCCCCAAGGACGCAGACGGACGTGGAAGGAACGGTGTGGTTCGTCAACACAAGGCAAGATAAGGTCCAAATCTCTCCTCCTAATAGTGTCAAGAAGTATAGATCTGATATCAGGATAATAAATGTAAGCGTGTTAATGCCTATGTCCTTGCCTGTCTGCTTAACGAACCGAAATCTCCGGAGGATTCGCGTAACAATAGCTTTCTGGAACGGCTAGCGAACGGTTCATCAAGGGAAGGTTCCATCGACATTTTCATGCGGTGAGATCTGGTGCAAAACAGGGCATGGGTATGTTTCTAGCCTGCTTCCAGATGAGAGGATGGAAGGGTGAGGGTATTTTAGGATTACGTCTGCGTATATAGGTGGCTTGTGTAGGGATATGTTTTTGGGGATTGAAATGAGGAATGCGGATTTAGGGCTCGTTTGAGAAGGGTATGTAAAGCAGACAGCCAGTCATGGAGGGAAAGGTGTCCAGGTGTGGTTTCTGGGTTTGGACGTGTTCGGGAAGCGAGTGTAGCATGTTAGGCCAGCCCGGGGGGACACGCATATGTACCGCAAGTTCGTAACTTATTGAGAAAGGGGGCGGCAGTCCGTCACAAACTCACCGCCAACCACCAGCATACCAAGTAAAATTGGAGTCCATGTACGCAAGTGCAAGCTGGAGAGCAGTTCTCAGGAGTTCCTGGGAACATTGTACGAGGCTGCAGGCAACGAGGTCCGAAGTTAGCACTTAGTTAAAAAAATGACACGAGAGGGATTGTATGCACGTGGCATTATATTACTCGGGTATGACTGGTCTGTGCCACTATTTTTATGATTGCAGCTGTCGTGACTTGCGAATCTGTTGCTTGGTGGCTCTGGGTCTCTCCGAGGTCTCCGGGTGCCTCCGGGCGAGGACGGTGGGTAGGGATGGGTCGAAGGGAGATTTGCAACCCGATGCACAGGAGGCTTCTAGAAGCACGTTCAGAAGCAAATTGGCGCCGGGGTGCGGCGAGCCTCGTGTGGAGAGAGGGTATGCAAGCCCCTTTCTCGAAATCTGTTGGAAAAAAAAAAAAACCGCGAGGGCATGGCATGAGTGGTCGGCCTGCATCCCTGGCAGGGTGAATTAGCGCCGTGAGGGCACGGATGAATTGCATGAAGAAGCCTGGGAGAGCGAGCTGCGAGCATGATGGAAAGGCCGCACTCCGATGCCGTCTGCCGGGCAAGCGCGCATCAGACTTTCTTTTTAGGCCACGATAGCTAGCATGCCTGGGGACGGGGACGGGGACGACCAGTTCGCGCGAGAGGAGCGTTGCAGGTCGCGTTTCAGACGGGCAGCGAGGGGCGAGCAGATGGAGTGATGATGCTCGCGGCCTGGCTCTGACAGCTAGGGCGCAGAGGACATGCGGACTGTGCTATGATGGACGTGTGGCTCCTTTGTTTCGCTGGTGAGGAGCCCGTTTCAGGAGTGGTGTTGCTGCTCGCCAATCTGGCTGTCGCGTGGAGGACCGCCTCAGCTCAGCCCTAGCAGAAGAGCGACGAGAGGGATTGCCCTGCAGCACGCCCAAACACGAGGCCATTCCGAGTGCTTTTTGTCAAGCTTTCCAGCGTGCCGGCGCCCAATGGCGGCGCTGAAACAGGCCAGAAAATAGAAGTGAGGCCCCTGCAGACGAGGGAGAACATGCCAAGGCGCGTCTGAGTGGACGCAGCACAGCATCATCCTGGATTGCTGGTGAATGCTGGTTGCCGCATGCTTCCCCAACACACCTGCCCACACCACACCGACCGCGCCTGCCCGCCCAAACATACAAATACCGCCACTGCCTCCGAGCACCGAGTCCCTTTCTCTCCTTCGCCATGACTACCTCCCAAGCCCAAGACGAATTCAACGGGCTGTTCCGAGAAAAGGACCTAGATAAGAGACACCCCGAGGACGCTGCCCACGACTCCGACCTCTCCGACCACGACGCTCAAGACACCGACTTCTACCCCGAGAAGCCAGATACCGACGACGAGCTCGACCTGCCCGCCGACATGCGTTCCAACTACTACCTCCCGCAGATCCGCTCCGAGGCCAACACTGGCCCCAAGGGCGTCATCGCGGACGCACATGCCTTCGAGCAGGCCAAGAAGCAGGCTCGCCGCTTCACATGGCGGAAGACCACGCCGCCCAGCTCCTTCAACGTGACCACGTACCAGGACGAGAAGGCGTCGCCCGAGGAAGACTCCGAGGAGGGCTTCATGAAGCGGTGGCGAGAGTCGAGACTGCGCGAGCTACAGAATGCTGGCCAGCGGATACGCTCGCGGACAACCAGCCCTAGCAAGCGGATATACGGAAACCTGCCGACGGTGGACGGTGATGGCTTCCTCGACGCCATTGAGCGAGTGCCGCGGGACACCGTGGTCGTCGTCTTCATCTTCGACCATATGGTATGCTGTGGACTACCGTCCCATCTTGTAACACGCTAACCCTGTCTGGCAGTCTGATATTTCAACCATGGTCGAGGACTGCGTCCGCCAGCTTGCAAAGAAGCACAACACGACACGCTTCGTAAAGCTGCACTACGAAGATGCTGAAATGGAAGTCGCAGGCGTGCCTGCTATACTCGCATACCGAGGCGGTGACAAGTTTGCCGGCCTCGTCCCTCTGATGGAGGAGCTTCCCGACGACTCGGAACTAAGTCCAATCAGCTTGGAAGTGTGCTTAAGGCGGTGAGTTTGAACCATGCACTAGTGCAGCCACTCCGCTGGAAGCACTCCACACAAAGTGAAACAGAACTTCAGCTGACTGGGCATTTTGCAGACACCAGATTCTATTTTAAACATGTTGCTCACACAGCACCTCCGCCCCACGGTGCATTCCATTACGTCCCTTGTGAATTTTGTTTCTCCCGCATGTTTACTTTTGATCCTTGATTCGAAAAGGTTTCACCTTCCGTTGCTTCAACCAGCATCGGTCACTCCAGTCAAAGTCCGGTCTTGCGTCTCGACATCAACATCCGACCCCCGCATATGGCCACGTGCGGTCAACCCTCGCACCTGCATCCTTCATCGGACTTGAAGGATCGACACAGCCGGTTCCTTCTCCTATGTCCCTTCTCTCTTGTATCTCCTAGACGGCAAACGGACCCGCTGTTCATAACGACTATTTCATTTCCTTGGCTCGGCATCATTGTATAGACTTGCATTTCTCATGGGCCTCTCTCACAGGCTGGCGTAGCATTGGCGTTAGATTTCGGCGTCGTAATAGGTCACCTCTGGTATGGCGTGGATGGTATGCTATGCTCTGGGTCTTCTTTTCCAGACTTGGAAGGGAAGGATGGGAGGAGCGAAATTGTCCGTGTTGTGCGTATGAGTATACCCCCCAATATGTCAAGGTTCTATGTTTGTTCCGCGAACAAAAGGTCGAAGTCGATGCTGGACTGCACTAGACTGGAATAGGTGCATTAAGTGATCTGAACAGAATAGAAACGACTAATTGTAATTCTCACTTTCATTTACGATTGTTCTTGACTCGCGGATCTTGCATGTTTCTAATTCACCTTTGGTGCATTCTCATCCCGGATCAATCGCTGCCTCAACATCACTCCATTCCTCACTCAATCCTTCTGTCCGTCCGTCTGCCATGCATTGTCAAACCCAACTCCGCCCGCAGAATCCGGATGCAGCACCGTTCGATGTCGTACCATTCCTAATATCAAATGCTTACCCTACTGAAACCCTCACACCGTTCTCGGTGTTTCTTACCTCGCTCGCTCAGAGCTCCTTCTCGGGACATTATTTAGAGAAGTCGTAGTCATCATGCAAGGCAAGCTGGCAGCCTGATCCCACTTCCACGTGCTTTTAGCTCGCCTCTTCCTCACCTCAGATTCTTATTCTTGTCGAGAGGACATCGGCAGATGCATTAGGGGGATTACGGGGACTAGGTACAGAGTTGGTTTAGCATGGTTTGGCTTGGCTTTTGTTGCTTAGGATCTTGCACCGGTTCAAGGGTTAGTGATCTATTCACCTTGTAGACTCAGAGTCAGACTCCGATAGATCCGATTCCAGACCGGGTTTTACTAGCGACAACGGACAAACCGTTGTGATCAATTGTCAGAAAGCATACCACCTGATTGCTTGCCTCGCCACACTACCCTCAGACTTTCATCTAACCCGTAGATTGTGAGGCTGGGCTGCACGGGCTTACCTCAGCCCCACGTTTCACGGTCGCACCGCAGTGCCAGGCCAGACACATCGCCAATGGTGTGGATTCGGATATCCGACGGTGTCGGTTCCTTGGAATCGGAAATGCAAGAGTAGGAGTAGGAGTAGAAGGATTAAGTTTGCACAGCCTTTCGCGGGTTCTGCTCTGCGCGAATGAAACTCAATAAGGTTGAGAATTGTGTTGGGAGGTCAGTGGCACAGCAGAGGTTGGGGGGAATGCCAGAAAGCGAACCCCATTCTGAGACAATGAATTGTATGGTATGTTAGGTTGGGTTGGGTTGTATATTCTCGGGATCGCTGGATGTTGGTCCGTCATGATACCGATCGATGAGTGTCTTGGAGGCGAGGGGAGCAAAAGCTCATCATTCTCATCCCAACCGCCATCATCCCTCCTATTTTCGAAAATATTTCAAACCAAATCAAATCCACTTTCACAATCCTTCGTCTCGTCTCCAAACTTATCACCTCCGTACCCCGGCTCACTCTCATCCATCCTCATTCCTCCGGCCCATGTCATGTGCTTGCATGTCCTGCACGCATATCTACGTATGCATCCGTTCCGCTCCATCCTTCAATCTCGAATCCGGACCTCGCTACCGATATTCAAGGTGCAAGACAATGCTACAAAGCACCACGCTGGGAGCCTCGCCGCACTTAGTGGGGTGGTGGAGCGCTTCCAACACGGCGAGGGTTGGGGGCTGGATTAGGAAGCGGTGCCATTCCGGGTCATTTAGGCTGGGTTATAGATTGGACCAAATTGTAAGCAAATGGCCTGAAAGCTGAGGAACACCGGCTTCAGAAAGTGAGTGAAGAGTTTAACCCAGAAGCGAGTTACTCATGAGACCTCCACAAAAGAAGCATGATAAGGGGTCTGCTGTGTAGCCGGACAACATATATTTATTACTCGGTGCCTTTGGAAATCCGAATAGGACCCCTTAAGGTCCAGCAATCTCGTAGGCGTCAAGCCGTCAATCCATCCATTCATCTCCCCATACACCCTCCCCTCCCCATTTAAGTCCAGATCCAAGAACGAAAGTACCCTGGGTATCCAATATCGAGCCACCAAGCTCCACTTGCAACCCCCTTCCCACTCCCTGATCAATCCCCAGCACAACATCACACCCGCTATACTTAGGTCCCATTCATAGGCTCCGTATTAGGTTCCTTTTCCCCTCGCATGAGGCCACTGGCTCTCAATTTTGCAATTCGATCCGCTTCTTTCTTTTGACTACGCTTGTTTCCGATTTGCCATACGAAACCATAGGTTATCATGCAGAGGACCATAAAGCCTGGTGGTTGTTAGTTGGGTGTGAGCAGTAGCAGGATGCTGTGCAATTTGGAGTTAAGTGGGAGGAGAGTAGGGATAGGAAGAAGAAGAGAGAGAGCGTAGAATAGAAATGAAAAAATAGTGTCATTAATACGAGGAAAGCATTTCGAGGTATGGTGGTGCCGGGCTAGAAAGGTACTCTGATATATCCATGATCGAGGAAAGTGTACAGCTGCATACATGCATGGAAAGGAGACGGAAACAACATACCAATGAACCCAAAAATCACCCCAATCTCATGTCCAGTAGACGGAGGAGCGACATACGATGTAAGAGGCTCTTTTGCCATCTTGCTAATCTTTAGTTTTCGATACGGGCTTCTCGTGAGTTGGTAAGGAATGCCGGTAATAGTTGATTAACCTTGGTATTCTTGTTCTTCCTCTCAAGATTTTCAAATCTCTGATACAGAGAACTTGGGTACTCTTGTCGTGTGCGTGGAGTCTTTTGTCCGACTTGGTCGTGAGGGGTGCATACCTATCATTTTCTCGTGCTTGATGGTGGGTGGGCGTTGACGTCATAAGGCATCCTTCACGGGTGGATGCTGTGCTCGTTTTGGCGGAGAACGCTAACGTGGAAGGGAAAGGATCGCTTAGCAAGTCTGGGGTGGGCTTGGCGTGAATGTCAGGCCTGGGGATGCCTCTTCTAGGGTAACGTACATGGTACCCAGCTTTATTCTCTTGAAGCCCCAGTTTGGAGTCTGTTAACATAAGTGTATAGAAAAAAGTCGAATTCGACTTAAAGACGCGTAAAACTGAGACAAGGTTAGTACGGTAAGCGTGCCAGGCTCGGGCACGCTCTGGTGCTGTTGGTGGAAAATTGTCCATAGCAGGCAACGGGAGAAAAGATCCATCCCAGACTTGAAAGATAAGTAAACACACTGAAACTGTTGGCAATACGTGTAATCCCTGCAAGAGCCATCGCCCAGTCAGCTTCATTAGTAAATCTCTTACATGTATAGTCACCAATGATACCGCTCCAAGTGCCGCTAAACAACGAGATATCGGTGATGTGAATTCCGTCCCTAGAATTGAATATGTGCCCACTCAGGGGTGAAACGCGGAGGAGCAAAGAATAGAGTGTTTCCTCTGAGATCAAAACCTCCTGTACCTCGACTACCAATGGAGAGAAATTCGGCTGAAAATTTCGTTGGAGAACAATCCGTAATACCCCATCCCAGAGTCTGCTGCTAAGATATGTTTCGCGGACAAAAAAGACACCCATGGAGGACCCAAACTTGGGGAAACAATGACCATTCTCTGGGTCGAGCCACATAGCATCAGTGTAGTCAAGAAGAATATATAATCCTCTAACCCATCAATGGGAGGACAATTGATGCAAGGGACCCACGCGCGGAGGCCTGACTGGGCCTTTTAGCTTTCCATCACAGGGCGGGGGAATGTAGGAGAAGCTGCAATCCAATTGACACATACTCCAGCTATCTTGATAGCCTCTTTTTCCCAAACTCTCTTGGAATATGGGATTATGCATAACGAGCCCGTCCACTAATATTCGTATCCAGGAAGGCGGGGAACCTGGATGGCCTCGGTATAGATGGTCGAAGGTTAGTTTAAGGGAATATCAAACTGAAACACCCCTATTATTGACCCCTCAAAACGAAGTTGCCGTGACGGCTGGGGACCCCACATATGACTGAGTTTCACATAGTGGGACGGAATGATCACTTGAGTACTGCAGATTAACATCAGTTCCCTGCCAGAAAGTTTCAAGAACCTTGTTAGACGTTGCTCTTCGTGAACTGTGTCGCGGGTAAAAAAACTGGCAAGTCTAGTGAGATGTCAAGTAATCTTGAAGCCGTGGAGTGTCGAAACAGTACCTGGATACCCCCATGGAGACAATAAGCTCACTAAAAACATGTGTTTCTCGTCGCATGAGTAACGAGATTTGTGTACTTGTGGCTTCGTCTATTGGATTCCATAATCTAAGGTGAAAGATTTGCGACCCCCGATTCTGGGTATACTGCTTTATAGAAGTGTAGAGATGGCACCACTGAAACCCGCTCGGCAGGTCTGACGCAGTAAAAGGTAAATAGTGTTGATATAGTCCGTTCAACACACTGGCTAGTCGTTCCCATTTATCTGGGCGGGCCATTGTGCGCAGGCCATCTAGCTCCTGGGACTTACACACTTATGCCTTGCAGGAATCACATAGCTCGTGAAGAGGCACAGTGTCAGGGGGTTGCCCTGAAGGTATTTCTGGACGTATCAGGCTTTGGGCATGAGTATCGCATCCTAATCAAGGGGCCACAAACGAATCCATGATGCGATCTTCCTGTATAATGTCCTCTCCGTGGACGCCAAAGCTAGACGGCTCTTTTCGTAGATGAACGAGTGCACTGCAGGACCTTCATATTTTTAAAGGAGCAGCCCAGCAGTGACTTAGGATTCCTAGTTATCGTAAATCAACTTGCGCCCAAGGTTTATTTCACCACCCACTATAATTTAGGAACTATCAATAGAATATTAGTAGTAGACTAGATAGATATTAAGACAGATTAGAGAGGACTGACCGACGCAATCTGTGGCTCTGCCACAGCCTATAAGGTCAATCTCCTGGCTCACCGATGGGCATCTTTGTAAAAATGGAAAAGCACACCTAAGAAGCCGAGAGGATCCTCCTCCCCTGGGCATCACTGCCTAAGACTCCTATAACTAAAACCCTAAACCTTCTCACCCCTCTAGCTCCTGCACAAACCCCCACCCAATTCTCCTTACCCCCCTGCCATCTCCCCGGACCGCCTCCCCATCCCACAAACTCTCCAACACAACCCTATGGGTAAGTACTCGCTATTTTGCTAGTGGGTTGAATAGACATTATAATCGTCCTTAAAATGCGCTGAAGTCGGAGTGGCGAGGCTTCTTCACAAAGCCATCACGCAACGTCGACGAACCATCACATCAAAACGTACAACATATTGGATATATATCATTACCCCGTCTACAAGAACACCCTTCCCTTCCCAGCCAAAGCCTTGCAATGGCCACCCGAATCGCTCTGATCGTGAGAATGCTCGGCGTATCATTGATGCTCTTCGCAATTGAATGTTCGAGACACATGTAACATGAAACCCAAGGGAAATTGGCGCAACGCCTACCCAATGCAAAATAAAAGTAGTTTCCAAAAGTGTGTTGTAAGAAAAGAAACCTGCAACTGAAAACACCCACTATGCAACAACATGCTTATTTGGTGATCTCTTTAATCTTGCATTTCCAGCCAGATTCCTTGCTAAGTAGGGGAAGACTATACACATGTTAGTCAAAAAGGACATTTTGGAGTCTACAATGATGGAAACACATACCTGGCACCCAAGCACCAGCCCAATTCATTGCCCTTGATTTTTTTGGCGATCTTGACCTCCCGGTCAATAGGCATTTCGTATCCAGTGTGCAAAAGCGCAACCATGTAATTCAAGTCAAGGCAGTGTTCAGGGCGCCCGGAGAGTTCCTCCATGGCCTTCTCAACACTGTGGAAGACATCCCACGAGTCCTGTCCGTGGCAGACACGATGAGTAAGATCTTTCAGCTCGTCTAGCGTAAAAGACTCTGGCATTCCTAACACGGAAGTGCGGTCGTAGAAGTAGGAGAAGAGATAGACATCCTCACGAGAGAAAGTTTTCTCGAAGGATGGTTGGTGAACGCCGCGGAAGGCACACGGATTAAGTTTGCACTCGGTTTCTTTTTCGAGAGTCTTCTCTGCAATGTATCGGCATTGAGCAGGGGAGCCTTCGGCAGGGCCCGTCATGTTGACTGTGACGGAAGGGCCGAGGGGGTGGGATTCGCCAAGATGAACTTCGACCTCCTTGCGCATTTTCGGAGCAATGCATGGGTTAACAATGTCCTGTTGCAACCAATTGGTCGACCCGGAAGACTTGTTCTCCTCATGAAGAGCATTGATGACGACAGTGTGGAGGTTATTGCGAGCTTCCATGAGGCCATAGCCTAGGTAGGAATGCTGGTATAAAGTGAATTGGCGGCCACCAAAGTTGAGTTCGTACTTATGGTCACCATCTGCAAGCTTGGTCGGCATTCCGCCATCGGGGCTGCCTTTGAAAGTGGGCTCGAAGACAATCTGAGTCGAGCCACCGCCAAGATCCAGGACAGCAGCAGTGGGGCTGTCGCCGGGGCCACCAATCTTACCGAGGAGATAGTTGGCTGTGATCCAGGCATATACACCCTCGTCCTCGCCTTTCATGACTTCAACGCCGCCTTTATCCGCAGCAACAACGGGGAATGGATATGCAGTTTCAAGGCGGCGGCGGACCGCTTCCAAGATAGCGTCGCTCTTCTCGTCACCGAGCTTGCGGAGGCCAGCAGTCGCCTTAACAGCGACCGGCGTGCATTTCTGATAGCTCGCAGGGACATTCTTCACGGCCACGTCCATCAGGACATCCAAACTCTTGGCAGCACCTTCGGCATCAGCTCCGTACGACGAGAGGCCCGAACCACCCTTCTTCTTCTCCGTTTGCTCAAAAACCTCTCTCTCGAGCTCAGGGGTGGAGCCGCAGTTATTGAACTTGTAGACATGGATACGGGAGCCAGTGCTTCCGGCATCGATCATGAGGGCGTACTGGATGAGCGGCTTGTCTTTAGAGATGGAGTGTGTGCATTTCGATGTTTCGGCGCCTTCTGCCGCCGTGTTGCCTTCGGAGAAGGACCCTCCTGCAATATCATGTCAGTCATGCGAGATTCTCACAGGTATCCACCTATTTGTCCAACACACCGCTTGATATGCCATCCCGCGGTGCAATAAAGTACAAGACCAGCAGAATAAAAGCAATAATTCCCCCGGTCTTCAGGTACCGGGTCCTCTGCCCCTGATTCATCGCGGCGCCCTTGAGATCGTTCATGAAGCTGGTTGAAGTGGTCGAGCGATGGCGGGAGTGACGGTCCGCCTTCTCAAAGGGGTCGTTGTTGGGATTGGCGTTGCGTGGTAGCGACACGGAAGTGCGTCTGCGGGGACCACCAGTGAAACTGAAATACGACCAGATACCGGGACGTCGTCGGACGTCAACACCGCTGGACATATGGGGGTGGGAGGATTTTAGGGACGCATGGACGGATTCTGGGGACTGCGAAGAACAATCAGTGAGCATGCCGGCGGCGGTGCACGAGCAGACCATCAGGGACTTAGGTTGGGTGCGCGCAAGGGAAAGACATACAGTTATAGAACTATCCAAGGCACGGGCGTTTGTGGTGTTCTGGCAAAAGAATTGGGTGGGCGGCGTTCAAATTGCTGGCCAAATTGCTGTCACCCCTTTGTCGCACTCGAGTCGTGTTCTTTTCCTGCTGTCGCGGCTTGGCTCGCCCCCCCCCCCCCCCAGCTGAACCCCTGCCGCAGAGCCTCATGATTGGTGTGGCTATTTACAGCGTTGTCGCCGCTCTGGCTTGCCTCTTGCTTCCTTCGACTGTATTTCGCGATTGCTGTCTGGTGATTTCACCAGGCTTCGCGGAGGTCTTTGGCACTCACGGCTAACCCGCTAGCACGCTCCTGCAAACGCCCGCGATGACGTCTGCTGGAAACTGCCGGCGACTACTAGGGACTGCCAGTTCGTTCCATCTTTCCAGGAGCCTTTCCACGACAGCCTTGCATTTCTTGCTCCCAAATTCCTTTCCACTATTTAACCTACCGGAGAAAATTACATTCTTTAGCATACCGTATAGCAGAGGAACAAATAAACTTGGAGGCACTTGAGGTAGTTCGATCTGACACTTGCTCTTTCTTTCATCAAATTCACTCTTCTCCGCGTTCCAATAAATCCTGGCCCGGACATGTCCACTAATGCATTATCTTCCCTCTTTTCCCCCTTACAGTCAATCAGGACCGCATTATCGCGGTCCCTTCAAATTTTGTTCTCAAATGCTGTTCTCAAACGTTTCGAAACAATCCTGCTCTTCCCGAACCCTGTTCATGCCAAGAGAGCCCAGTGTGCTCAGTCCGCACAAGCTGATCACCTAATATTTCTCCACATTGAAGCCCCACGCCAGCTCGGCCATTGAACTGCCTCTCTATGATAATATAACTCTTTTCGATGCTGAGTTTCTCTTGTCGGGGTGGCTATCCACTATACTCCTGACTGCTTCGGAGGCCAGTATATTATGATGTCAAAAGGGCTGCAGGAAGGCTTAGCACGGCCCGCTGAGCATGTTCGACAGAAGGAATGTTTCAACACTTATCCGAGCTTTCTCGGATCCCCCAATCCAGCTCTAGATATATCCCATCTCTGCTAATTTTTCAAATTCATTCCCCTCCTATGTTCTCGTTCTAGCTACCAATATGTTTTCCCCTTTACAGCTTCCGCTCCTCATGTTGGTAATGTTTCAGGTTCTCATTGCGCCTGTTAGTTGTGCCAGCGAGAACTTTCCAGTTTATGTTGCCTTGTCACGATCGTCAGTTACGGCAGTCCATGCTCCGAAGATCATCAACTGCTAAAGTCTCAAAGACCCTCTCTACTCCCCACAGGCAAATCACCCTCAGAACGTGGACTGGATCAACCACTTCGACAGAATGGGACATGGATAGATGTCGGTCTCCCTATGGTCCCCCATCCTCGATCCCCCCTCTAACCTGTGTACTAATAGATCGGCGTATGGGAACACCGCGAAGCCGTCATTTCCGAACAACCCTTCCAGTTCACGCTGCAGCCAGGTCATAACGAAAAGACTTATTCGATAGTCCAAGTCAGCATCGATGGTTCTCTGGGCAAGAATTTAGCGTATTCAGAGGGCGATGTTGCCCTTCCTGTCAACTATGGTAGTCTCTCGGCCTTTATTCTTACTGACCAAGGGAATCCACAGGCAAAGGTCATTGACAAGTGGACAGTTGAGAAAAGTAACGATGGCCGGTGGCTTCTTGGTTTGGATATACCTCAATCGGGGGATATAGGCCCGATGGGGTTTAGTGGCGGATCAAATTGGACTATGGGTGGCTGTGCATGGATGGATGAGAGCGGCCTTTGCGATGGGTTCTATTTCATGAATTGTGGTAGGTGCACCCGCGAATTTTGATTGATCATAAAGTTGATATGATTTAGGTGGCTGTTATGGAACCCCGGCCGTTATCGAGGTGCTGGAGGTGAAGAAGTGAAGAAGAGAAAATAGGCTCAGGGGATGTTCGATATCTTGTCACCTAAAGTGGAACATGACGCAGTAATTTTCAATAGAAATTGCATCCTCTTGAAGTACTCCCCACTTCTAGCAATATATTCAACAAATAAACTCTACCCCAATTATATTCCACTTTCGGTCATCACGTACTGCAGATTTCTGATTGACTCGAGGGAAGGTCACTAATACTCGACAATGTCGCCATCAAATGCTCAAATAACTGAAAAGGATATCTCTGTAACTGGAGATCACATTAAAAGACCAAACTCCGCGCTAATATGTTTCCACAGTTTGCCCACCTTGTACTATCATTGCTGGCCATTCGATATTCTCTTTCCCTCACCCAAAAGTCAACCCAGCCCTCTTCATAACATTCTCGAAGTCCTCCAACCCCACGCCCCCAACATCCCTTCCCCTCCCCTTGCCATTCACCCCTCCGTTTGCCTCGAGTATCATATCCTTCAATACCTCATCCGGCACGTCCTCTCTCAATTCCTTCGCGATTCTCCTTAAATGTGCTAGGGTAATGGGTCCAGGTCCGCCATGCGTGAAAAGCTTGTATGCGGCTCTGACCTCTTCTGCATTACTCTCTTCTCGGTACTCATCTTCATCGTCGTCCTCGTCAGACCCTTCGACTTTCGAATGCATAGCTATGGCGGCATAAGAGAGGAATGGGACGAAGGGCACGAAGCCGGAGTTCAGGGGGTCGATTGTTGAGAGGATGGAGGGAAGTTCTGGTTTATCAGGCCCGAGGTTTAGGGATCTGTATCGTGTCTTTAGCAACATTCATACCGATGACTGAGGGGCAGTTTGGAGACCGGCCATCCTTACATCAAACACCGCCGCACGTCATCTCTTCGTAGCACACCCTCCTCCGAATCTTCGTGTTGCGGATGATGTATCGCAAATAAGCTAAACGCCTCTCGGATTTCGGCTTCCTGGTCGGCAGTCAACCGGTTCTCCTTCGCAAGCTTGGAGGGTCTTTTGGTGGTGAGCGCGGTCTTCGTAGTTGGGGCGCGACGCTTTGGCGGCTAAGGAGAAATTAGCTTCAAAATCTTCTATACGCGATAGACTTGAGCTTTCCATAGTGTGCGTTCGCCGTCGAAAGAAAGTATTGCACTCGCAGACCGAAGATCCAGACCCTCGTTCACGCAATCACCCCGATCCATGACGCGTGAGCCAAGCGCTCAGACTATGCCAAGAGGCTAGTACTACCCGAACCTATACTAGCGCGACACGGTCTCACTTCAATTTTCGCCGCGTTGGCTCCTAACCCCAACCCCTCTCATCTCTTTGTCTTTTCATTCACCTTAAATACTCCTTCACCTGCCTTCTCTTTCTTCCTACTGTTCTTTGCTATCAATAGTATATCTCATCCTCTTTTGTCTCGCCTCCTTCCCCTCAGCCAACGTGCTTCCCGCAATGCGGAGGCCACGTCACCGTCTCGTCCTTCGTCCTCCTGCCAACAGCCATGCAATCACAGTCATCACAGTATAGGCCTCGTACCCACAGGCACGCCCTCACACATGGTTATCACAACAGAAGTCTTGTGTCATTGGAATCAGAGCCCTCATGCTCAAAGTTTCGGGTGTCCAGATTTCTCTCGGGTTGGCTTCCAGTTGAGAAATAGGGTTACCTTACCACCCTTGGGATGCTACCTTGCATAAATCGTTCCTGAGGTTCACTGGATGGGAGAGGTTCCTAGAAGAGTTTGGGATGTTGCCGGTGTGGCTGACCGCCAGGTTGGTTGGGCTGGATGTGCTCCCATACGGGTCGGTTATACCCACCAGCATTTATGGCACGTCTTTCATGGACTTCTGTCATAATGGTGGATCAACCAAGTTTGAGCTAGCTGTTCACAGATGGCAGACAGGCACCGAACACGAAACCTCATCCTGTATGACTGGGAGGTGTGATGGTATCTTCAGCTGTCGGATCTATTCACATCAATTCGCTTTCTCGGAAACCGAGATGTTGGAATTATTCTAGATATGCGAAGGCCTCCTACGGAGACTTGAAACTTTGAGCTTCCGTTTGTTTCATAATGGAAGCTTAGTCTGCATGCGCTTCGAAGTTGCTATTGTACCAATGAATGGTGCAGTGGACTTGTCGAGGCGAGCAGCAGTCGAGCCGCAGTGCTTAAAAAGGTCACCAATGTTCTTGAAAGAGACGGTGCCACAGTTTGGGCGAAAGCCCCAAATAGTTACGGGAGAATTCGAAAACATGGTGCTCCAGAACCGGGCGGAGCTACCCATTACCCACATCAACGGGCACCAAAGAAACGATCCTCCCAAAGGAATCCCACAAATCGGAGCACCGGCGACCTCACTTCGAAAACCGGCGAGCGGCAAAGAAAGCGACACGCTGCTGGGAATCCGAGGAATTCTTGGCGAACCCAAAAACTCCTACAAAACTGGTGGGACCTGAAACGTGCAATTAAGCCAAACTACACTCAGAAGGGTACAGAAACCCAGCAGCTGTGATATAAGCGAAAAGCACTCTGTGCTAAACGCGACGCATATCCAATCCAAAGCCAGTCGAACAGTGGTTGGGCTCCGTTTGAGGAAATCTGGATCGAAAAGTTTATGCAAAATTACGAAAATTCGTATGGCTTATTGTCATTTGAAAAAAAGTGGAGGGGCGTGGACCTTTGCAGCAGGGGGCAACCCCCGATTCTAGGAAAGGCGTCTTGAGAGCCTGGTCCTCTTCATGTTGAAGAGCCGCTGGGAGGTCTCGGAAGCCGATCTTGGAGGAAGAAGCCAACAGATGTTGAGCTGCTCTCGAGCAGTTCCGACAGGCCGAAAGGCCCTTGGCATGTTTTGCTCGGAGGCACCTACGATCTCAAAGCTTTTATCCCGGCATATGCTTTGCGCACGGTTTCAATGAAATCAAGCGCCAGTATGCAGGGTTTGACGGTGCTATGATCGTATTCGGCACTGCCGAACAGATCACAGGGAGGAAGAACATTCCTGCTCAACCTCACAGTTGTTTGCCGTCATCTCACTGTGGTGCCCTTTCGAGGTGTTGCATACAGAGAGAGATGGGCAGATGTGCTGAGAGGATTGCACCAAGTCTAGGGGCGTTTGGGACCCATGGGACCTCGGCTTTTTTCTTTTTTTTTAGAAAAGGCCGGCGTGTTAAACTCCACATATGGCGCTCCCTAGCGTACTACAGACGAGGCCAGTAGAAGATTTATTGAGTTCTCTGGGCTTTAGTTTCCTGGGCTGAGCCCACAGTTCTCAAAATTAAGCACTCGTACCTTAATTCGAAGCGGAAGCCTTATGCTGGAACCCTTCGAAACGGACTGTGCCCTGCACATTACGCCGTAGCAAGCAGATGGAGACGATCCGAAAACCACTTTCAGCAGTTTCCCCTGCGAGGCAAGCCGGCAACCTGTTTTCATATCGGTTCTTTCAGCACGGCTTCCACGTCCGAGGACGTCCGCCGCGCTGTTTTTTTCCCATCTGACAAGACACATCGTTCTAGGACCACTTGCATGGTTCCGAACAAATTTTGTCACAGCAGGCAGATATAGATGTGCTGGTACATTTACAAGACCTTCAATCCAACTTTCGCGGCCTTTATCCCTTCATGTCTGTGGACACCTAATTTTCCGGGAGCCAACTGTATGGCTGCAGATACAGACATCACTCAATAAAGACTGTTCGGCAGAAGGACAGGAACCGACGGACCTCACTCTCCAGAGCTTCAGACGCCTCTAGTTCACCATTAGCAGACTCAACTTCTAGTAGGCCAGAAATGGCGAAGCTTCGAGTGCAGCGAGATTCGACAATCTTGCTTGGTTCCGACGTTCCAGGAGGACATCCATCGGATTGGACTAGGGGTGAACCTTCAGGGGTCCTCGTCCAATCCGCTGTGAAGGTGATCGCATTTCCATCCATCGCCTCTCACGGCTTGACCCGTGAAAAGCCCCTTTCCCTTGTGGACTGGGTATGGAACAGGACTGACGTCCCTGTGTGCGCGAATTCGTCATCTCCACAAGTTCGTCATCATCGTGGGCTCTGGGGTCATCACATGTGGGGTCCGGGGGTCAATATTCCAATTGTGGGTCCCGGGGGTATTTGTCTTGTCCTACTTCCTTCCCCCTTCACTTCTCCCACCCGCCTTTTACTAATGCATTGTCTCAGCGCGAAAGCCAGGTGCTGAGTGAGTGCGAGGAGATCAGGAAGTGTATGCCCTCTCTGCACATTTTCTTTTCAACAAACATTTTCCGCTTCCAATTAAGCTAGAGCTCGTCCGAACGTCACCTCCCGTGAGACGAGTGTGGACAGGGAAGCGAGATTAACAAATCATTGCCCGCTTACCTCTGGGTGGTGGTGCCTTTGCGTACTCCGTTTCCTCTGAGCTCGTTTCGTGGGCTTAGGGGTTGAGTCGTGGAGGGTACATATCTTTTAGGAGGAATGCATTAGGTCGGAGGTGGGGAACAGGAATAAATGCATTTACCCGTCATTTGCTATCTGTATCTGGTTTCCAATGCTCGTCCGCAATATCTGACGTTGAGCTGCTTACTGCACTGTCCCTTGCATCAGATCCGTCGTTTCCAATCGCTGCACGGAAGACCAAACCTGTTTCGGCTCTGTTCTCTCCCACTTCCCTCTTGCTGCATCAGCTCTCTGAACAGTGCCAACAACCAATTCACCGCCTTCCTCCCATACAACATGAACAAGTTCCTCTCTCGGTATACCTATCTTCGCAAAACTTCGTCGAAAACTGGTCACAGCCTTCTTGCCTCTAAATGCATCAATCTTTCGCGCGAATCCTCCCTCTCCTAGCTTCACTTCCCAGAGCTTATTGGTGCGAGTCAGGAGGACGATGCGTGATGTGTTCGTGCTACTTTGGGTGGCAGCTTGGATCTTTTCTCCTCCGAACTGGGATTTGAGGGTTGTGATCTGTGTTTTGAAAATCAGGCGTGGGGGGGTGTCGGAGAAGGTTGTTAGGAGGGTACGCTGTGTGGAAGGATCGTGGAGAGCGGATGTTAGGCCCCTGTCTTGACTGCCCTGTATATGGAAGAAGGTATGAGTATTTTGGTCGACAATGTTACTGCCTTTAGCTGCGCTCTAAAGGGTGGGGGTTCGCATCGACGCACCTGGGGGATTTGGAGGGATGTGCGAGTCGGGACAGGCGCTCTGTCTGCTTCAGAATGATTCAAGTGCCAGCGATGAACAACAGTGTTATGTTTGCCGCATATGGGTTCGCTGGCTTGTGTGGCTATGGTGATGTGACATCCATCTACTGAAATGGAGAGTGTTTGTTCTACCATGTTGTGGAGGTCGTCTTCGACCAGTAACCTACCAATGTACGATGGGTTTGGACTCGACAACGAAAATTGGAGAACTTGGTTCCCACAACTAATTGCGGCATATCGATCATCTCCAGATACTACAATGCACATGGCATTTTTTGCGTAGCCGTTCACCGGGACCTCGCATTCGGCGTACATGCATTCTGAGACGTTGACAACGCCTAAGTAGTATTTGTGAAGGTCCTAGCTGGATGTGAGAAGGTGAATTGTTAACAATCTCCATTCTACACTTACCACAAAATCTTTTCGGAGAACGACAATCTTGTTCTTTCCTGCGCCAGCGAGCTGAATTCCTTCGATGTGGAATTTCCGGCCGGGTACCGGGTCGGTGTGTAGATCGTACAACTGGGCGATATATCCACCATCCTTGTGCCATATGATAAGATTATCGCCGCTGGAGGAAAATGAGAATGCAGCGTGCGCCAGGTTCAAAGACGTATCTTCCCTATTTCCAAGTCTAGGTGAGATTTCCGGCCTCGACTCGTTCGAGGCGTCAGATAAAGGAATGCTTGTATTTGAGCCACTGGAGCCCCTATGGCCAAACCAACTGTGGAGAGAGAGCCTAGAGTCCCGAGCTGGGTGAGTAGAGAGCTTTGATGGGATTATGGGCTCCCGAGGAGTCTTTTCGTCAAGTGGGGCACTAGGGAGAGTCTTCGAATTGGTTGGAAGGTCGCCGTGGATTTTCAAGTCTCCGAGTGATCCGTTTGGTGTTCTTATATGGGATAGAGAGCGCGAGTTAATGTTGCGTGGAGATTCATAGAGCTCATCATCTGCATCACTCTCAATCTGGTCGGTGTGAGGGAGAGTCTTTGCTAAGTCTCGAAAAGATCGGGCGGATGGAACTGGGATTCGATGGTTGTCCTGACCATGATAGCCCTTTTGGAGTAGTGATTGTATTGAGGTGATGGGCTCAATTCGTCGAGCGCGGCTGATGTCACCCTCGGTTGGGCATCTTGGACATCGAGTCCCAGGCATCAATGTCTTGGATACTTTCAGCCAATGTTGAAGGGAGAATACGAAAAACTTACGACGAGGCTGTCTTCTTTCTCGTCTAATACTTTCCCTTCTAACCATTTCCCCGGAACCGGGTGAAGATTAGGGCACTGTACTATGTATGTCGGAGTAAGTATACCATCTAATGAGCGGAGATCATCTGCGCTGGAGGCTAGGCTCTTCTCAAGCCAGTTCTGTAGGAGGCTTCGGAAATCTGAAGAGAGTCTTGTAAGATCTGAATTGCAGCGTTGCATGTATGATTTTCTCGATAGAAGAAAGTTTCCAAATTCTACGAGCGCTTGATCGTGGGTAGGAAAGCTATTCGAGTCCTTGAAAGAGTCAGCAGAGCCGTTACCGGGGCAAGGAATACATACCATGGAATCACCTCCATAGTATTGCAATAGTTCCAAAATCTCAGGCTCACGCGTTTCGAAAAGTGTGATCATGATGCATGACAGAGCGGGTTTGCTTTGAGTCGAGCTTTGAGATCCTTTGTGGAAAAGGCTCCGGAGCGCATTGGCTCTAGATGATGCTTCCGCCGTTATAGTACATCCAGACTGCCGAGTGATGGCAGAACCAGAATCATTCTTACTCGACCATACTTTCGCAGCTTCTAATGCCCAGAGTATGTCAAAGATATTCCAAAACAGTCTAGGCGATATAGTAGTGTCTTCTTGGTGTATTTGCACGGAGAGGGGTTGCAGAAAGGCCTCGTCGAGATCGAGGAACTGAGAGGATCAGTGAATCGTTCACTAGTAGCAATCTATATCATGCACACCTACCAGCCCGGTAGTAAATTTCGGAAGTTCAACGTCCCCACAAGCTGGGATGTATATCCGACCTTCTTCGTCGTTGCTGATCGACCATTCGCAGTAGGTGATAATTGTCGCTTCAAGTGTAGGAGACTCTGGATCCTTCCAAACCTTCCTCAGTTCAGAGAGTATGATCCGTATTTCATCCACTACACCGAGATGTAGCGGCTGCTGTAAGAGAAGAAGTCGGATCCCTGACAATATTGTGCAGGCGGCTTGGGTGCCGACTGCCCGTACGTTAGGTCCATTAGTTGGTAGTATATAGAGCTCAGAACTCAAAGAGATGACAGAGAACACAGTCGCCGAGACAAGATACGGATCAATGATAATCGAGTGAAGGTCACTCAAAGCATTTGAGGATTGGAGGTAGGTACGCTGAAGGTCAAAAATAGCTTTGATCCACGAGACGAGCTGACTTGCTTGATTGAGGGTGGAGTCCGATGTAAGAGTAGGTGATGTATGGAAGAGGTGCGTAAATTGACCTAGGATTTCTCGTAAAATGCAGTCAATATCGGTTTGGCCCTGAAGAAGAGACCACACTTTGGCCAAGGGGTGCCGGTCCATCCCACCGTTCGCGAGTTAGGTTGCTAGGGGGGAATGGAATGCTGTGTATGGCGTAGTAAGCAGGTCTGCGATCGGCGGCTTTCCGCCCAAAGACCTGCGAGAGGGTCAACAGACAAGCACGTTGTGTCGGAAAGAAGAAATAACTTGGCTTCGTTCAGTCTTTGACAATACGCCTGCAGCCAGTCGCCCCATGACCTTTGCTGCAACTGGTAATAGTGGCTAAAATGGCTGAAATAAGACTCGTCTTCTTGTTCAGAAGCGTGATCGATGTTCTCTGAATGAAAATTACTATTCGCGGAACGCTTTTGGTGCTCCAGAGCATGCAAGCCAACGTCGCCTACCCATGTAATGCTTTTGGACTGTTGGCTACAGCCTGAACACGATTGGGGGCCTCAAAATATGTGTCAATCAGCACATGTCTTCAAGGAGCCTAGAGCCAGTACCTCTTGTCAAAGAGAATGAGCCCTTGGTCGGCGGAACGAAGCTGGAAGCGAGGGCGAATGAGAGCGTAGGCCTCACTTGGCTTCTTTAAGGCGCTTTCGTAAGGCAGCAAAGTGAGCCCGCTTAACCGGATACATGTCGGGACATTGACAAGAGGAAGCGTTGGCGCTGCTAGAGGTAGCCTTGTGGGTAGGCAGTGAGGTCGAAGCGTGGTCCAAGCTGCAGCCACCAGCCGAACAAGAGCAACTTCCATTCAGCAGTAATCTCGGATTACGCATATATATTACTCTCGTGTTCACGTGCTCTATAGGTATTATCACGTGTTGCGCAGCTCCGAGATATCCTTTCGAAGTACTTGTACGAAAATGTGGGTAGCTTCAGAAAAGTATAGATCGAAATAAGTCTATTAAAGGCTCTATCATAGTCCCATGCCTCTGCTATGAAGCTCCTTCAATGTGACAGGGAAGCCGCTGATTGGAATTGAAGTGTTTCGATTCTTCAATCTGACTGCTAGAACCTGCTGAGCATTTTCGACATCAAATGTGGAAATTGTCACTGCTATTCTGAACCTTTTCCCCAACGTTCGGACCTCATTTCGTTGCTCATCAGTCAGGCCTATTTTCTTGGAGGTCGTAGAAGTGGATGAACTGGGATTCAACCCATTGTGCGATTTGTTCACGGACTCCATAAGAGTAAATTCATCGATTTTATTGACCAAGTGTTTCAACTCGGGACTCTCGTGGGCAAGCCGACACCGAATGGAGCCAAAGAGCATAGACTTCTTGGGCTTGACAGGGTCGCGAACGAGAGATGTTGGCGATGTTCCATCATCTATCTCGAAGAAGAACAAGCTAGCAATGAGAATGTCTGCAACTTCAGCGATTGATCTTCCCAGCTCGTTCAATGTTCCGTCAGGCTTCAGCACCTGTTTATTCAGCATCTGGTCTAGTTCCTCGAGCTTGGTATGGTCGTCCAAAGCAACATATCCGCCATCAATTTTCGCGTTTAATCTGCGGATCCGTTGGTATGCCGGACTTTTTTGAGAGGCGTTCATCAAGGTCTGATAGGAGCGTTCAGTATCAAGACTGTTCTGGAATAAGGCAAATATCTTCTCGATGCCTCCAATTTTGGCCATTGAAGGAATGTGATATTCCCTCTCTTGAATTCCAGTTCCAACAGATACAAGAACATCCAAAGAATTCGATTGCGGCCAAATCTTAGAAGCTTCCTCAAGCGCAACTGGGACTGGGAAGTTTGCGTGAAGTGCACCATCTACATAGTCCTTGTTAGAGGCATTCTTCTTGAACGGGCGAAAGTATAAAGGAGCAGCAGATGTGGCTAATCCTGCCTCCCATGTCCGAAGCTCTTTTTCGTTTTCATCTTCGCGCTCAAAATCGTCACTATTCTGTAGATTGAAGCGATTGTAATTTGCAATGAGGCATAGACTTGCCGAAGCATCTTTGGTCGAGGTGACAGCAACACGTGTAGCTCTTTGTTGCCTTATTTGACTGGTGGAAGAAAACAGCGTGGTGTCACGGCCGAAGAGCTCGATTAATCCCTTCTGCAAGGGCGTCGTTGGATAGATGCTCGGGAAAATTTGAAACAGCATCATGAGTTTAGAAGTGATCTTGAACGGGTCGATTTTACTGATCAGCTCTCCTTCTCTTCTTTTACCGAATGTCTTATGAGCCAATCGTATAAAAGTTTCCTTCATTTGCCCAATGGTCAAATCATCCTTGACTGTGAGCCCTAGAGCGATGATGCCGCCTGAACGTGTCAGTAACATTCCTTTTGCATGAGCTTATCTAGAATATATACGCATCTCAAGAATGGGAATACTAACCGGTACTGGTACCTACAATGAGGTCGAACAGATTCCGAATAGGCACATTGATGCCAACGAAACTTTCAAGATGTTCTAGTATCCCTAACTCAAGGACGCCTCTAATCCCCCCTCCATCTAACGCTAAAACCCGGAGGCCAGCACATTTCGGCTTCAGTTTGATACGCTGAAGAGCTTCAGGCCAGTGCATTTGACACAAGATGCATCGATCCATCACATATGCGCCCTCATAGTATTCGCACTTCCTCCCGAATTCTTGGATGCAAGGTGTGCAATACACATGCCCGCAAACCATTGGATGATCGGGAACGTTTTGCAGACAGGTGAAACAAGTTTTATTGCTTTTTAATGTCTTCCATATGTCTGTAAATTGTTGTAGTACTTCCGTTCGAAGTTCGCGCGCCTGTTCTGGAGTTGGAAAGGTGGGTGCAGAGTCATCAGAGTTCAAAATGTCCGATCCAAACAATTGCCGTGGCTGAGTCTGAGGGGTGCAAAGACTCCGGTATAGCCAGTTGAATTCCCACTGGATATCATCCAGAAGCTTTCCACCTTTGTCCCTAGAACTTTTGAAAGGTCCAGGACTTCTGTTTCCGGCAGCGTCGCAATGCTGGTCCCCATGTCCAAGAAATCGGGCGACACATTGGGCACCATCCCTAAAATGAAACTCGCATTTCTGGAAGCGCTCAACGTATCCATGAAACGCCCGCTGACACCAATCTCGAAGCTCTCGTGAGTACATGTCTTGCGGCTCATGAACTTATGCTATCGTTAGCAGAGCAATTCAAGTGAGGATACTAGAAACTCACGTTTGAAAGTTCGCAATGCCCAGCTCACCAAGCTGATGGACACTACGTGAGAGACAACCGAGTCCTCATTCAAAGGGATATTCTGAGTTTCATGAAAGTGGCGCAAGAAATTCGTTATATGGTCCGCCATCGAGGAAGGGTTGGGGTTGTCCCTCCTGGCAGCGTCGTAGAAATCGAATGGGGAATTTGACGTCCTAAAGTGCTCAAATGCTCGATTCAAGATATGGGTAAGAGTTGGAACATTATGTTGCATCAGACTTCGGGCTTTCCTGATTTGAGATTCATGACATGCTTGGGTGATCAAATGACGAAGTTGCCGATACTGGCCAAATACCTGCTCATTCTCGGCCCTAGCCTTGTCCGGGATATAGCACACGTTAACATCTTGAAAAAATAGACGAAGGAAGTCTCTATTATCGTGTATTTTGCGGTCGTAGTGGGGCTGGGACTTATTGTACTCTTGACGGAATTTTGCGAGGGATGGAGAGCCCTCCCAAAATGGTTTCAAATTGCCCAGCATCGAGGTCTTCAGAATCTCATTGTTGTATAAGTGAGAGTCGTGCAGACCAGTCATGTTCCGCACTATTACCAGGGTTCTTCGTGCCGAAAGGTTCAGCGATTTGAAAACCGCAGACGATGACCACTCCAGTAACCGCTCTATATCCGGCTGGAGAGTGGTGTCATTTTTGGTGACGAAAACCACTGCATCGCTTATAGTGTAAAGAAATCGAGCGTAGAACAAGTCAACCCCATCCTTTCCCCCATTTCCATAGCTTGATGCTACAATAGGCTCGTCTGATATAATGTTGTCGCTGTCAAAACCCGGTGTGTCTTGCTCGTGGGCGAATGGACTCCGGTCTCTCCGAGGCCCTCTCCTTCTTGATGAAGATCGAGCTCGGGATCTTTCAGAGTTTGTGGTTGCAGTGCCTGCGCGAAAGCCTTCACAGTCCGCGAAAAGAATGGGGAATGAACGTTGCACGTTGTCCTTTTGGATGCTGAGGCTTGTCGAACCGTACTTGTCCTTATAGAGATGTACTCCCAAACTAGTTGGGTCGGTGAGTCGACGATAGTCTGCCGTTCTTGTAACTGGTCCGTAAGAGCCTTCAGTGATGACTTCCTTGAGCCTGGACATAGTTGATCTCTGCTCATCTATTTGGCTGGGTCCCTTCGATTCGCCCCCAAAGCCTGACGGATCTACAATACCCATCAACAACATTGCACGGAGAAGAGTAGACTTCCCGACACAGGTATCTCCAATTAGAGAGACGAAGCTTGGGTACTGGTTGGCACTCCACCGATTCCCTGAAATCCCCGGATCACATAGCTCAGTGAACCGATCAGTGACCTTCAATTGTGCGTAGCCTCCACCAGATCGAACAGATTCGATAGTGAACCAACGCGCATTTCTGTCCCGGTTGTGGAGAGCTTGTTGTTTGAATGGGTCTGGTTCCGAGTAGGTCACAGCCTCCACAAAGAGCTGTGGTAACGGATCGATCATCTGATGTTGCTCCTCTGCACCTTCGTAGTTAGGTATGTGCTTACCCCAACATGAAGGATGTTTTGAACAATCTCGGGTACGGCAATCTTTCTCGGCACAGATGCGAAGGCAATGAAAAGGTGGTTCGGAACTGCCTCGAGGCCCACCACAATGCGTGCATTGTCTAGCATCGAGAAATTCAACCATATTGCTGCAAACACAGCAACAGCGGGGATGGAGACCGGCCTAGTATGTTGTGAGTAAGTCGAACACGTAGACCATAATATTGAAGTTACTGACATGTCGACTCATTCTGCGATACTTTCTGACCCTTGACTATTTCAGTTTAGAGAGTAAGCATTTAGTCTTGAAAGTGTAAACCCTTCAATCTTCACTGAGAGTTAATGCGTCCTGAAAGAGATTTCCGAGGAGAGGGCCGTGGAACAAAAACCTGGTGAAGGTCCAGGTGAAGTGTTAGGCTCAACCGCCTAGGCTGAGCAGAACGCTTGCTGCGGCCTGTCGCAGTCAAAAACGGGCGTCTCGGGCAGCACCCAGGAATAAAAGAAGCGAAGCGGCGCCATGCATGTATCAGACAATGGAAGGAAGACTAGTGCTATTCAAGTGTGACAGGGAAAGAAGGTGATTCGCATGGGGTGGTGCATGGCGTCCACGAATCCCAAGGGAGGTACAGTAAACGACGGCAATGTCCGCTGTCAACTTCCAAGCGCCAGCGGCGCACTCTGCTCTTCAAATCACCTCTTGTGTCTCCCAGTCGCGTAACTTGTCGCAAACACCTACTAAACGCATCTCGATTTGCAATGACCCTACTTTCATCGATTGAGCCTTGCGGGCTGGTTCGCCTCTTGAGCCAAACGAGGCGGCGTGTCCCCTTTGGTCGGCCCCCTTTGTTCCTTTCAAATGTCGAACTCTTCGAGGAATTTATATGCCTTTGAATAGGGGTGGAAGAATCCTGTGACTTTTTAGCCTACCCGTAATCGCTTCATTTCTATGTCTATGCCCTTGTCTCTAAGGAAGACCTCTGCTACTGCTACAACCTTTTTGCAGGCACCAATTCGCTAGTGCAACTCCCATATATATCGCTACCATGGAGAGCGGTCAGGAGCCCATTCGTATGCGAAATCGAAGAGAAGATGAATCAGAAGCCCCGGCTATGTCCGAGTCCCACGACAATGAGGATGATGAGCCGTCAATTGATGAGCGTGGATACAGCAAGGACTTGAAGTACTATATTACTTCCAATGAGTCGTTCGCTCTGACAGATAAATAGGAAAGACCTGAAGGAGGTTCATGTAGCCATGATGGCCTTTTCTACCTGCGTTGGTGTAGGACTGTTTCTTCAAGGTGGGCGCGCTATATACCTCGCTGGACCTGGCCTGGCTTTCATCGCGTACATCATCGGTGGCTCAATCGAGTGGGCTACCATGGCTTCCTTGGGGGAAATGACTGCGCTCTTTCCAATTGAGGGCCCTATTTTTGCCTTTACATGTCACTTCCTGGATCAAGGGCTGGGTTATGCTGCAGGATGGCTTATATGGTTCGCACAGCAGGCTTGACCTTTTGTGCGACCGTCACTGACAATTTATCAGCTTCTCATGGACTATCGTCGTTGCCGCAGAGATTCTGGCCATTACGCAGCTTTTTAAGTTCCGCTTTGACCCCCACTACCTCCAGAAACTGCAATACCCGGATCCATCACTTGGTTGGAAGGTTGGACAAGAAACTAGTCCAGCTATCTGGTGTGTCATCTTCATGGCCATCATACTCGCAGTTAACTTCCTCCCAATTCGGCGCTATGGCCAAGTAGAATACTGCGTTGGCACTATCAAAATCCTCTTCTTCGTCTTGCTGATTATGTTCAACATTGTCTTGAGCGGCCTCCAACTAGTACCCCGCGGTGGCCGATTCTGGACATACAATGCACCTTACGGATTCGCAGTACAGAACTACACCATACCTCTGGCGACAGCTAAATTCCCCTACGAGGGAAACTATGCCCGCAAAGTTATTACTGGAGATGCAGGGCGACTGGCCGGGATGTGGTCTGCCATCACTACAACAATTTTTTCCATGACTGGGTTTGAGACTGTTGCTATTTCGGCAGCAGAGAACCGCGATCTTCGTCGCTCAGAAGCGATAAAACTTGCTACCCGCAAGACAGGCATACGAGTCGTCATTCTCTACACGCTGGCTATCGCTACAGTTGGTCTAAACGTTCCTTACACAGACCCATATCTCAGGGACATGTCAATCAACTCGATCAACTTCGGACAAGACTCCCCATTCATCCTATCTGCAGTGTACAACCACCTGAGAGGCTGGCCCCACTTCTTCAACGCCTTCTACATTTTCTCCGCTACGACATGCGGTATAAATGCGCTTTATAACGCTTCTCGCACGCTGCACGCTATGGCACGTATCAAAGAAGCATGGCCAAGCTGGGGTCCCGTCCAAAGTGGCCGAGAGAGACTGGAACGCACACATGCGGGAATTCCCTTTGTAGCTATCACCACATGTTGGCTTTTCAGCTTCCTTGCCTTCCTCGCAACGAAACCATTTCCCGCAAAGGTATATTGAGCACCTTCGGAACATATTGTGCGTCGTCCTGACTGATTGAGTTTGTAGGTCCTTGGAAGGATTGCCACAAATTCAGTAGCCTCTCATCTAGTTGTCAACATCGTCATCTGTCTAACCTACCTTCGATTTTACAAACGGTTAGTTAGCCTGCTCATCTTCTCTTGTCATGTCAAACCAACCATACATTTCCCTGTCTAACCCTTCCCCTTACAGAATAAAACTCGCAGCTGGCGGCCAAGATCCCACCGTCGACCAACACCTAGCCCGCGCTTTCGACCGCGACAACAGACGGTACCCGTACAAAAGCCGAGGGCAATACATGCGAGCATTGTACGCGCTGTTCGGCTCCCTACTAGTCTGTCTCTTCAACGGATGGCGCTCATTCGTAAGCCCAATGAGTATCCCGGACATCCTCGTCGCATATATCAGCGTACGTAGCCCCCAATCGCATTCATTCTGCTCCGCTACACCCCTGTAACTCACTCACATATACTGTAGATCTTCGTCCTCATTTTCATCCTCACCCTCTATCACATCCGCGATGAAGGCTGGAACCCGCTGACCTGGACTCTGGTCTGCGACTCCGACTTTCCCAGACCGGGACCTCTGCGCGTTTCGGTCGAGAGCTCCCGTCGGAGGCGAGGAGTCCTTAAGTTCCCTGACGAAGGCTTCACAATGAATAACCTGCGCACGCTGGGCGCTTGGGTGGTCGAGTGGATGAGGTAAGAGGATGGAGAGGGGGAGAGAAAGCGCCAAGAACTGGGGTGTACATGAATGGCTATGGCTATTGTTAGGATTAGGATAATGTGACATGTAAATGATGCAAGGCATTGAATCCGAACATGTACAGAAGAACCCGCCATTTAGGCAAGGAAAGGGCAAGACAAGAAAGTTTAGGACAATACCCCGACGATCGATGTAATGAGCTTAACCAGAAGGTAGTGGTTCGAAATACCATGCAGCAGGACCTTAAACCCTAGTCAAACGAAGAGAAAATCACTTTGATATATTCACCAGGTCTAGCCAACCCTCTGGGGCAAAGATATCAATCAAGTATTGCAATTGAGAAAATTCATGATATCATTTCCAACTCTCTAAGTCGTTCACTCTTCCCTAACCCTACCATATGCGCCCTCAAAAAGCCGTTCCGGATCCTCACTTCTCCGTTCCCCCTCCTCTCCACTCATCCTCGCCCTCCCACTACTCCTCCTACCTCCCCCGTCACCCTCCTCAACCCTACCCCTCAACAACTCCTTAACTTCGCCCTCCCTCCTCTCCTCCTCCTTCCTCTCCAACTCATCTAACACTTTCTTAACTTTCTCTTCTTGCTCTCTCTTCTTTTTATTCTTCCCATCCCACCTCTCCTCCCACCCTGCCTGTAACTCCCCAGCCGCCGCCTCCTCAAACCTCCTCTTAACACACTCATCCTTCTCCAGTGCCACAAACACATCTTCTTCCGTCGTAAAGAAACTCGCACGCAAGCTTGCTACACCGAGCTCGAAGACAACGGCAGAGGACAAAATGAGGATAAGTGCGAGCCACCAACCCAGGCTGCGGCCAAAGGAGGCGAAGAAAGTATTGCGGACGTAGTAGATCTTAGATGTGGGTTTGTAGGTTGTGGAGAGGATGATGTTCCAGAGGAACCAGCCGCCAATGGAGAGGAAGAGGGAGAGTGCGGCAAGAAGGGATTTGGAGTGCATTTCGATTAGCCTGGGGGAAGTTAGATGGTTCTGTAGAATACGGATTGTGGAGGACGGTCAACGCTGAGGGGGTTGGGGAGGTAGGGGTACGTACTGCATCTTTGTAGAAATGAGGATAACACAGCTCGTGAAAGTCAGCGTCCCAAGCGCGAAGATGGAATTATCCTCGGTGAACAACGCTTGCCCGTACAAGCCTAGCATGCAGAAATATACTATCATGGCCTCGCTGGACGCCATGAACATCCAGCCAAGATAGACTTTGAAGTTGAACCCGCCATTCTGCTGACCTTTTGTATACAACTCAGGCACGGCGAGCAGGGTTGATGCGGCGAGGTCTTTTTCAAAGATGCCCATGAAGATGACGGGGAGTGAAGTAAAGAGTGTATTGAACATGGAGAGGGACCAGGATTCGTAGAGTGAGGTGCCGGTGTAACCGACGGAGCGTTGGAAAAGGGCTTGGGTGAGGTAGAAGAGCTGCAACTTGTATTAGCACATCGTCTGACCCGACTGCTAGGTGGGCTCCGTTGACAAGGAAATTAGTACTCACCATCTCCTTCCAGAAGGTTCCAACGGTATACTTGCACGTTCTAATATAATTCCACCTTCCATGCACTAGTAACAACTTCGTCAAGAACCTGAATTGCGCAATCGAGTAATCGCTCGTACGGGCAGCTTGCAAACCCTCTTTACCCGTGATACCAATTCCAACATGCGCTTCCTGGATCATGGCAATATCGTTGGCACCGTCACCAATCGCGAGAGTAATGCTCTTCTTAACACGCTTGCGGATATTCTTGACAAGCCCTGCTTTCTGCGAAGGCGAGGCACGACAGCAAATCACCGAATCCGCGAGGATAGCGAGATCGTAGAAGAGCACTTTGAGCGGTTCTACTTCGTTGATCTGGGCAAGCGTTTGGCCATCTACGACAATGACAGAGTGGGCAACAGTCCCGCGGTTGATAGCTAGAATAGCGGCGCCAATGCTCTGCTCTACCTCGCCCGTCTCGTGATCTAGGACGGTAACTGAGGAGTAGTCTTTGATCAGACGGCAGGAGTGCCCGATGTTGATGGCAGTCTCGCGTTTGTCACCAGTTAACATCCACATCTTGATCTTAGCTCTGCGCAACTTGTCGATGGCTTCGGGAACACCTTGCTGAAGCTTGTCTTCGATAGCCGTTGCGCCAGAGAGCTCGAGTTCCTGTTCGATAAGATCTCCTGCTTCCTCGATCAACCGTTGTCGATCAACAAGGCTTGTGGTGGCATCTAGATATCCCTTCTTCCAAGTCATGTATTCATCTTCGTCTAGAAATCGGTATCCGTAGAGTAGGGTACGCAGACCCTCTGTCGCAAAATCATTAATATGTTGAAAGCAGCGCTCAATAACCGCAGCTTCATCAGCAACAAGACTCTCGTCAACAATACCCTCCATTTCTTCCATCTGCAACGAGCTTCTCGCCTCAGACAGAGCTACTGAGTAGCGATTGAGACCGGAAAGACCCGAAGGCCGAGGCGAGTATGCATTGGTTTCCTCAATCGACTCAATTTCGTAATCTCTTTCGCGCTCGCGTAACCACTGATCAACCTCATCACGCATCGGCTGGGGTGTGCGACCTCCCGTGCTAGACCGTCCAAGACCACCAATACTAGCTCGGTTGAACGAAGTGCTCGCCCGACCGAGAGTGAAACTTGCACGAGCTGCACCAGCAAGAGTCATACTTCGTCGGCCACCCACACTGCTCTTCCGCTCTATCTGCTCGCTCTTACGAGCGATAGCATATTGCGCCTCTAGGCTCTTCCTCTTACTCGCACGACGTTCAATCTCCACCATCTTTTTATTCGCAAGCGTGGACAGCTTTAGCCGCTGCATGACGATCGAATCTGCGCCCTTACAGAAGATACAAATCCGGCCATCGGGGAAGCGAACGACAATAGACATTCTTTTCCTTTTGCTAGAAAACTCAATAACATCGAGGACTTCATACGTCTCAAACATAGGCTCTGCGTCAGTTCCAGCAGGCATAATCTTGAGTGTGATGGTATGAACATCGCGATTGATGAGAAGAAAGCCCATATCTTGAGCTGCCTGTACCAAAGCAAGTTCATCGGGAGACGATGCCATAAAGTGCGTCGTCCCATCTTCCCGGGCTTCCGGAAGACAAGTATGGCATAGCGCCATTGATAGAAGGAACACACGAGCTTTCTTTGCAAACAACGTGTGCGGTCTCCGTTGGATATACCGGAGCAAATCGACGGTCAGTAGTTCTGGCTGTGACTTCCCAGGTCTTGCAGAAGACTTCCACTTCGTTCCGGGAGTCTCCGGTTCGACTATATCTTGGATATCGTTGGCCTCAAGAGCAGGGGTCGTGGGTTCGATGGGTGTAATCATATCCCTTGCCGACCGGACGCTCTTCCTGACGGGCTTTTTACCCTTGTTCCTTTTCTTATGTAGAAGCTGCTTCTTCTGGGTCTCCTGCAGGTCAGCGTCATGGAGCCAAGCTGTTCCTGCAATGCTCATCTTTCGAAACTTCATCGAGTTATCGGTAAGAGTGCCCGTCTTATCCGAAAATATATAGCTGATTTGTCCAAGCTCTTCGTTGATAGTAGACGTCCTCGGCTCGCAGGGTGTATCGGAAACAGGATCGTACATGTCGATATCATTTAGGAAGTACATCTGCGCAAGCTTGACAATTTCTAAGCTTACGTAGAGCGATAACGGAATCATGGTGTTGAACATGATGATGAACGAGGTTAGGTTGGGGAAGAAGGCGACCGATGCATTTGACAGATACCAAAGCTGCTCCTCGGTGCGTTCCGACCAGATCTGGTAAGCGACGGTGTTAAAGATAGCTAGCAACAGAACGAATATGACGATGACGATGACGATCCTGTTGACTACGAACTGGAGTGATGGGGCCTTGATTCTGGGGTTCTTGTTGGCGTTCATCCGGATTCGGCATTCTTCTCCCGAGTAGATGACCATACCTACAACGTCAGGGGTATTTCTCAAGATGCTGCCTCGATAGATGATCTCTGTTACGGTCAAAGGTGCGGTCTTCTTCGCAACCGTCACACGACCTTCAAAATTGTATAGATCTAGAGACGGATCTTCGACGACGAATTCGGCGTTGCACGTAGCTACATCTTCCTGTTTTGTGATGGCCTTCGAAAGAGAGGCTGTGGTTTGTTTGCTCTTGAGGTTAGTTTCTCCATCTAGGGCCATTGTCTCCACATAGGCTACGCCGTTCTCGCCGGTTGTATGTAGGAGGACCAAGTCGGCTGGCGCAGCGTCATCACGTTCCAGCTTAATGACATCGCCTACGTTAATGTGTTGCCACTTAGTCGCCGCCCAATGAAGAGGCCCAACCGAAGGCGACTCTGAATTTTCTGCATCACTGGAGATGCTCGTTGGGGTCGGTTTGTATGCATGAAGCACCTGAGCCTCTCGATTATTTTCCGCCTTGTCGAGCCGGTATCTCCTCAGATCATCATACCCCTCTTTTGCAATAGACAGTCCAACGAAAAACATCAAGGGCACGATAGTCGTGTAAGTCCCCGTGGTACTAAGACCGGGTATCATCTGAAGAATAGACACGCAAAGAAAGTAGAAGTTTGCGAGTTTGGAGAATTGCGCTACTAATTGCCGCGGGAAGAAGTTCCAGGCCGAGTAGCGGGTAGAGCGGATCCAATTGCTGGTGTAGGGCTGCTTTGTGCGTTCGTCAATGCGACGCTCTTTCCGCGTGGGATCCAGATCAATATGCCGACCATCCTTGCTTGGGGGGATGTCCTTGATCCGGAGAAGGAACTTCCTTGCTTGGACGCCAAAGGCTCGAGCCTTTTGCACTATGCCCGTTTTCTTTTCCTTTGCCTGTAGCCAGGTGTCGTAGTTTCGGAGCGCAATGGGTCCTTTCCCTAGTTTCCCCTTCGGGGCTCCCACGTGTTCCGAACCGTAATCGACACCGGCGGGCGAAATCGCAACCACCGTGTCTCGATCCTTCTCTCCTGCCTCGTCTCCCTCCACAAGGGTATGCCGTGACGACCCAGCTCTCTCCTCTAGCTCAATGCTCGCCCCTGGCGATTGTGTCTGGTCGTGAATGTTCCTCTTGAACAAAGCACTACGCAGCGAATATCCGCGGGCCCGGCTGGTCGGTGAGAGTGGAGACATGCTGCCAGAACTCCTTGGTGAAAGGGGAGAGAGAGCGGGAGGGGACACAATAGTGCTCTGGCCTACCGCAGAGGAGCTCCCTGCTGGACGAGCATGTGTGTCGACGGTAAGATCTGGGGTGCCAGACCGCTTTCTCGAAGCCGCTGAAGCCCTCCCTGCCTGCGCAATCTCATCAATTGACGCTCCTGCGGTGCCTGGCCGTGACTTTTGTGCGGACGGGTGGCGCTCAATGTCGGTAGAGAAGCGAACTCGAGGCGCGGCGTCGGTGGACATGCGAGACATTGATGGTCTGGCGGTTGGATCAAGGGCGGACGACTGCGAGGCGGGGGCAGCATCGGGGTCTGTTGCTGAGCGTCGCGGGGGTTCCATCGTGTACATGGTCGCTGATGCCACGGTATCGCCGGTTTGCACTGCCGCGCTCTGGTACTCATCGTCGATGTAGGAATGCGACGAGTGTCGCCGGCGAATGCCTCCATTGCCTGGACTCGGGGGCTCTCCACCTCCTGACATGATGGAATGTCATCCGTCACCCTCTCTTGTCGCTCTCGCTCTCCGCTAGCCTTGCCGGCGAGGTTTTCGTCTTCGGGGCGATGTTGAGGGCTCGCACGCTTATCCTACGTACCTGTCAGCGGTCTCAATTACGCGTCGATGCTAGAGGGCTGAGGGCTCTGCATCCCCCTGGAGTTCGTCGTGCAAACAAAAGGGCAGAAGTGGTCAGGTACCGCCAGAAGCAAGTTCAGCGTCAAACCTACACGGCTGTACCCGATCTCACGGTGCAGCCACATGATGTGCAACCCACCAAAAACCACCCAAACCCCTGCATCCCTCCCAAACCTGCACAGCCCTAACTAATTATTTTTGACATCTGACGTAACCACATTTATCGTGTCCATCATCGACTGATTCTCCTCCTAACTCCCTTTTCCATCAAAGTCTTCGTTTCATCAAGCGCGCGTATGTGCAAGGCAGATTTCCGGTGCTCAACCCTCCTCAGCACACCCCAACCCATAATCCAGGTCCGCCCGGCTCGTTTATCACAGCATAGTCACGAGCCTCATGCGCATAAACCTCCAAACAACCCTCTTAACACCTGATCGATAATCCTCTCGTCCATAATCACGACACGCAAAGGCATTTAAAAGGTCATATTGATTTGAATTAGCCATAATCATTCTCAATGCAGATATCCTAGATAGATAGAACTACCCCTGATACATTTCTCCCAAACACCCCATCCCATACATCCACGAAACTCAGACTCATCGACGAACCAACCTCTCATCATCCAAACTGGAGTTTTCCGCACTCGCAGATAGGGCCATTACTAGGAATTAGGAGAAATGCGAGGAGAGATAGCAAAGAAGATAACCGTAGCCACATTCCTCTAGCGAGCCCAGCTCTGGCCGTACTGTGGTGCATCTTAACTGGCTTGAGATGAACAATGTAGAACAAAGGAAAAGAGTTCTCGTAAAAAAAATGCTTTCCAGACATTTTAATTAAGCGTGTCGCTTCCAATCTTTTTGAGCAAAAGGGAAAATCCAAGAAACTCATAATGCAAGCACGCTAAAAAGACCAAATGGCCAAAGTCCATAAGGTACCATGTGAATTTGCACTAAGCCTCCTTCTCCTCTCTCCATATCCACTACCGGAATCTTCCATCATTGGGTAGCAATACCTTCCCTAAAAATATGGTATAATGAAGAAGCGACAGGTCCCATTCTTGAAACCCATCCTCCACTGTAATCCAAAAGAAGTCACATCACACTCCACTCCAACTCCGGTATAGATTCCCGTGTCCAAAAGCCAATCAGTCTGAGTATGGGATGGTATCCGGTCGTGTCGCTTCATTAAGTATGGAAATCGAAAATATGATGAGCCGTGGCGCCTTGCAATATGCGGCAGAGATAAATGTTGCACTCCATGATGATGACGCGATAATGAATTAAGGAAATTCGTCCATCTCGCTAGTTTGCTGCCACACACCAGTGCCGGTGGAAGACCCAGGCGCTCTTTTGACACTCTTTGCTGCAGTATTTTGTGCGTCGGCAGCGGCGACATTTGGCGAATTGTCGAGTAAATTCCTCCCATCTCCCGCACTGGTAATACGCGCATTGTCGAATGCCACCTCTTGAGTCATCTTTCCGACACAGGTTTCGCATCACTACGCTTGCCCAATACTGCATGTCTGAAGTGTGATGTCGGACGGTGAACTTTTCGACAAGCGGGAAGATGTTGAAATCATCCGGAAGGAGGTATTCCTCGTCTTCTTCTTCGTCCAATACAGGAGATGGGCTCGCTACCTCTCCGTCAAGTAACTGTAGGTCTGAACCGATCTTGAGTTTTGGGACGAGGTGAGATTTTTGGAAGTACGAGCGGAGGTTGCAGTATTTCGACACGTACGCGAGGAGCTGGAGGGACATGAGGACGTCCTCATCTCGAGGCATTGCAGCGAGTACGCCAGCAGTGGCATTACGATCCTGGGAGTAGCGGGGGTACCACGGTGGAGGGGGATTAGTATTAACCACGTTGATGGCTGGTTGCACGGGAGAGAAACCACCAATGGGACCAGTGGTCTGAGTATTGGCGGGATTAATGAGGCTTCCATCCAGGGCGGGGCGGTGGGTGATGTTGAACGTCTCGTGGCTTTCATCAGCCCCCTCTGATGGTGGAGCTGCGAGGGCGACTGGGGTAGCTCCAGCATCGAGCATCTCCGCATTATCCACCATGTCAGACATATTAATCTCGTTTTGTATTCCGACAATGGGCTCATTAACAGCCGCACCGGCGTTTGTGGCTTCGGCAGCCATCTCCTCGTGGTGGCCATCAATGTCAGACTCCCCAGACAGAGAAAGTTGATGGCGAATGGACGGGCGGCGTCGTGATCGTCCGGCACCTGGCCGGGGGCTGGTCTGCCGGCCGTGTGGAGCGTTTGGCGTGGTTGGAGATTCGGGTTGGGAAGTGATTTCCCCCTGCAACGCAGGAAGCATTGAGGGAAGTCGATCAACATCTCGCACGGGCCTCAGCGCAAATGTGGTTGTGGTCTCCATGGCCGGCAATGCTGAGACCATCGGCTGCCCGATATTGCGAGTTGTGCCGCCAACGGTTCCAAACAGGTGAGCCCTGCCTTCTTGGCTGCGGTGATGATGATGATGATGATGATGATGATGGGGGCGGGCGAATGATGTTCGTTCAGGCGGTGAGCTCAGTGAGAAGGCCGGGGTGGGGGTGGTGTCTCCAGCCTGCGATTCCAAAGGCGTCTGGGTGAAGGTCTGTGGAATCTCGATCGGAGGGGGTATTGCACGCCTCGTCCGCTCAGCTCTATGGCTGGAGCTGGAAGCTACCTCGCCTGAACGTGATGAGTGGTGTCTGCTTGAGCCGCCAAGACGGGTGGTTTTACGCAGCTCAGCTTCTGCCCGCTCCCTGCATTTGTCCACAACCTTGATGTAGTTGTCTAGAATGGTTGCAATTACGGGCACCATGTCCGCCTCCACCACTCTAGTTCTGACGTTCTCGGAGCCACGCACGCCAATATTGAAGATGCATTGGAATGCGAGGTTCCACTTCCACATGTCCATCATGTCCTTGCTCCTGCCGTCCTTCAGTATGCATATCAGCCGCTCGATGCCGCCATCGACGGTGAGGATATCTCGTATCCGGGCCGAGGACGCAGTCAGGTACGCGAGATGGTTGAGCGAGTTGATGAGCGGCAGGGTCGAGGTGCAGTCGAGGGCGCGACGATCGTAGAGGGCGGTGGTGATACCGACCGAGGCCTTGTTGGCATTCGGAATGCTGAAATTGACCTCCCTCATGTTTGTTCGGTGTGGTTGGGCGTGTCAAGCGGAAGGGACTCGGGATGCCGTGTGGGGTGATTGCAGCACTAGTGTCGCATGTGGTGAAAGGCAAGCCGTGGAGGGGATGCAGGTCAATCGACGGGCAAACTGGGGCAGCCAGCAGGAGAAAGGCAGCAGGGCCAGTCCTTTCTTTGCTCGCGGGCTTGGGTGCAGGCTCGTGTGCTCTGCAGTCAAAGGGCCTTCGCTTGGGACGAGCAAACTCGGCGCTGAGCTGGGTTTGCTCGAGGTTGAAAGGAATCCAGCAGGCTGGTGAGGCAGAAAACAGCCGGACTCGGTCGAGGGGTGCTTAATATCGAGTCGGCCGCGCGATAGGGGGTGTCGAGATGGCTGGTCGAGGGAGATGAAGATGTTTGCTATGCGTTAGGGGTGTCCAGGCCAAGGAAAGTGCGCGTGGCGAACGGACGCCAGAATCGACTCTCTGCTGCGCGATGCTCGACGGCAACGGCGCTAGGCGGGCGGCGGGACTCGATGCGGGCTGCGGCGAGGGAGGATAGAGGATGTCGAGTAGCTGGCTGCTGGGGGGGATGAATGGGACGAAGCACGGCGGGCGTGGGTTCGGTGAGAGAGGAGGGCGGGTGGAGAGAACTGACTGCTGGAGGAGAGCGGGCGGTGATTGGCTCGCCGTTTCCAGCCCGAGTCTCAATCTCATGCGTTAAGAATAACAGCTGGGGTCCCGCCGGCAGCAACAAGTAGTCACTGTGCGCGGCAAAATGCTGGCAGCAATTATAACACTGGAAGGCAGTGGCATGCAAAATGCATCGCGTCGGATTAGTTTTTCTTCTCTCTCGCCAGCCGCGAGCCCTCGCCGTCGGTGGCGATGCGATGGGATGAGGCTGACAAAGGCTCCTCCGCCGTGTCACTTGAGTGAAACCCTGCCTGTCATGTCTCCCATGTCTCCCATGTCCGAAATGGCCGCTATTTCACAGCCAGAGGCCTGCTCCCTGCCCGTTCGCGTGAGAGAGTACGTGCTCGCCGCGCTTTTGCTCTGCTGCTGCATGGAAGGTAGAGCCACTGCCCAAATTGAGCCTCTCCACCGCGTCTTCCTGTCAGATGGATGGCGGCGAGGTTGTTCGCGGTTCGCAGGCGCCTGTGTGTATGCCCGCTCCACCTACCCCATCCACGGCTCGCGCGAGGCCCGATGCCCGCCGCCAGAACGACCTGTGGGCTGAAACCATGCTCCTCTGAGCCAGCTGAAAATATCCATCATTACATCAGCACCTCTTCGTTGTCAATGACAAAGACTCTGGTTGCATTGCGAACGTCAATATTTCACAGCTGCAGCCGCATTCACCTCCTCAATGGCTAATCGCCTAGTTGCTTTTTCGCGCACCCGACAATTTAGTCCCCGACAGCCCCCTCAGGTTTCTTCTTCGCGGTGACGTAGAAACCCCCAACAGCAACCAGAATGGCCTCCCCAATCGACCCCAAGGTACACGACTTTGCGTCGCCGCAGAGTCCCGCAGCACCGCAGCGCCCGCATTTTGGCGACGACACCCTGCGGCTTGAGACCTCGTCTTGTGGACGGCAGCCCAGCTCCGCTAATGCGACAGCTGCCCAGGTCGACGGCAACAGCCTCTTCTCCCCCTCGCGATTCTCTATCGATTCCACACTCAGACGCCGGCCTACGCGCTCCAATACCGTGCGACACTACCATTCCCCAACTCGGCCAAAGTGGGAGGAGCCCGGTGCCGAGCCTGGCATAGACACCAAAAAGGAGACTGAAGCCCACAAGGATCTGCAGCGTCGTTGCGACATAACCGTGGTGGACTTTTCCGAGGAGCACGTCGAGTGCCACCCACTCGACAATGACACCCTGGAAGCATTTCTGAACCTACCTAAGGACGAGTGGGTTTCATGTCGGTGGATCAATGTCAACGGATTGAGTTGGGACGTGATTCGCATGCTCGGCAACCACAAAGGCCTCCACAGACTAGCAATCGAGGATTTAATGAACACTAGAGGACGAACCAAGGCCGATTGGTACTCTGACCAAGCTTTCTGTAGGTGCACTATCTTTCTTGCCTCGCTTCCGACATCCGTGCCCCCTTTCCGACTGTTTCTGTTCTTTAGTGTCAGGCATTTGGCCCTCTTCCCACAATAATCTATCGGAAAGACATGTTACCACTGGTAATGGAGAGAACCAACCGCTACACAAAACTGACTGTTGCCAAGTGCTGTTCACGCTCTCGAAACTTGTCACTATCCCGGACGACGATTCCGATAGTAGCGACTCCGATGTGGAGGGTGAGACGAAGAAGCCAAGAAATCCAAGACACTCCAAGAAGCGAAAACCGAGATCCTTCTATAGACACGTGAAGGAATTGTTCGGCTCTGGATCGAGTGAATTTCGCCCACGACAGGATCCTGAAAATTCATGGGGCACCGAGGAAAAGGACTACAACCTCGATGGCACCATCCCTTCGCGACCGTACTATGGAGGAGCTCAGCAGCGGGAAGAAATACGCACCCTTCAGCGCTATCGCGGTGGGCCGAATCTAAACAGAACTATCTACTTAGAACAGCACTCTGCACTAGCAAAAAAACAACTAGCAGTGAGCGTGGAGCAGGTCTCCATGTTCGTTTGCGCAGACAACACCGTCATATCATTCTTTGAGCACTCAGCAGCTGACATTGAGTCTCCTATTCTCAAACGTCTGAACTCTGAAGATACCATCCTTCGGCGCAGCTGCGATGCAAGCATGCTAGTTCAAGCTATTATTGATGCTATTATCGATTTAGCCATTCCTGTCGTTACAGCCTATGAGGTATGTCACCAGCTCGCACGTAAAATTCATCGCTAAAGCTTCGTAGGATGCCATGGGAGAACTAGAATTAGATGTCTTACGCGACCCTGAAATCTGGCATTCACAGTCTCTCTATATTCTCACGTCGGAGCTGTCTATCCTCCGAAACACCATCCAACCCATCATATCTCTTATTAATGCCCTCCGGGACCACAAATCCGAGCCTGCCCTCACCCCTGGCTTGTCTGGAGGCCCAACCCGCAAGATCATATCTTCTATAACCATTTCCCCCCTTGCACATACGTATTTAGGTGACGTCGAGGATCATTGCATCATGATAACGGCATCCTTGGATCAGATGAGACGGGCTGCTGATAATCTCATTGACCTCATTTTCAATGTGATGGGCTCCTACCAGAATGAGTCGATGAAACAACTCACGAGTGCCACTATCTTCTTCTTACCTCTGACATTCATAACTGGGTATTTCGGACAGAATTTTACGAGGTTCAATGGTAAGTACTCGAGTCGTTGATTGGCTTGCGTATTATTGACTCTTGAAAATAGGAGTCAACAACCACTCTGATGCCTTCTTCTGGAAAATCGCCATACCCGTTATGTGTGTCACGATCCTCGTGCTCATGAACAGTGGGATCAGGCGACAATATCAGCGCTCGATTGGCAAATGGAAACTGCGCAAAGCCACCCGCAAGCGGCAGGCTCAAATAGATCGCGAGGTTCATCCAAATGGCGTTGCAGGAGGCGTGGCCATGGCCATGGGACTGAAACATGATTCACAAGGGCATGGAAAGAAAAGGAAGGTTAAGAGGAAACAAACAATGTACACGAAGAATATGAACGGTCAGATTGGGGGGTCCTTTTAGAGGGTAGGATTTTGGATGTGAATGGAGTTTTGAAAGTTGCGTGATACCCAGAGGCGGTAATAGCCTAGCGTGTGTGCCAACCCGTAGTCAGGGCATGCTGCAGATTTTCCAGTCTGTATTATTCCAATAGTTTGAAAGATAGACGTTTCACGTTCTTCCAGACTACTTCTCATGCATTGAGTCGCGACTGCTTCTCTCCCATGGGAGCTAAACAAAGTCGGAGGAGCTTGTGGAGTGGGTTCTTCCTTCGTCCACCCCGCCGCAGTCATGGCTCCTTCTAATGCTGGATATTAATCAGTTGTTGCCCACCTGCTCTACTAGATCTCCAACTCCTCATTCACGTGCAGACCTCCGGACCTTTTGCTATCTTCAGCCTTGCTTAGGCCCCTGTCTCTATCTTTCCATTGCTTTCGATAAGTTCACTTTTGCTCTTTATCTCTATCATGGTTACGCCTACCGCCCTAGAGATGCATTTTAGCGAGAGGCGAGAGCGTCGCCTGGCTGGCTTGACTAGCTTCCCTCCCACGACGCTCGAATACAGCTACACATGCAACAAGCAATACCATGAAAGGACCCTCTTAACGCCATAGATTATAGCTAGTACAAGCGCAAAATAATTCCGAAACTCTCAGAAGAGGAACGTGGGGGAAAAGCAAGTGGTTACGAGACAGCTTCCGTAGAGGTAAAGGAGAAGGCGTGTGAAGTATGTATATGTATGGGGACCCATTACCACCTCCAGCAGACGTAGGTGGGCCACAGGCGAGCCAATTCCAACGTGAAATTCGAGGTAAAGGCGTCGGTATTATTGAAAATAAATATGGCTGGCCGGTTTGGATATAGCGAGACAACTTAGAAGACGACTGTCTAGAGACTTTTTAGTCAGTGTCCTTTTCGGGCACTTGCCGGATTAGCTTCCGCATAATAATAGCCCAATTAACACTGAGAGGGAGAATCGGCCTAACTCATTGATTCCTTGAATATGGTACTCTGCATCCCATATGGATATTGAACCAACTGGCTTGAATATGCGCCATAAGTGTCCTAGAGAGTTTCCGGATGTTGAGCCTTATACCTAATATCTTTCTTGCCCCAAGCTCGCCTCCGACTGGAAGAACCACCTTCTAGCAGAACACCTTCTTCGGCCACGCAGGCAATATCTATGCGGAAAAGCCAGAGTATACGGTATTGGACACTACGACTCCACGCATGGCGAGCTTACTGAAAGGGCTCTCGGTCCGCAGTAGGGCTCACACTTGGCGAAAGTCAGAACACGCCAACCAGAGAGTTTGGAGTTGATGTATTGCATTGCATTGGACGTTAAAGGAGGGGAGAGTGAGGGGGTGGGAGAGAAGGGGAATATAGGGAGGACGAGGGTGTCAGGGGAGGCGAGCAAGACAGGAAATGTAGGAGATGGCGGAGTGAAAAGGAAGAAGCATCGGTGATGCCCTCTTCTTTGAGAAATCTGGCAGCTCTAGATTTTAACCTCTTCGTCGAAATAGCGTAGTAGTCAAATAAACCCGATCTCCTCTAGAACTGTCAACGCACCACTTTCACTATATAGAGTACTCACGAAGCTTAGTATATGCTCATATCCGACTTTAAGGTGGGATGGAAACTAAAGCATATTTATGTCAACCAATCAGCAGCGTGGGGTAAGCCGGACGAAATCGTCCGTTCCACACACGTGCGTTCGTGCTTGCCCCGCCACACCGCCACGCTCTTCGGGGACATGGTCGCGAAGCTTCCACGCACATCAATCGTTGCCTGAACACCGTGCCTCGTAATCCCATGAAAGAATCTCCTTCGCAGTGCTGCAGTAATCACCCAAGCACTCACTGAGACCAACAAATATACCCTAAGCTATGCAGGTCCAGTTATATGTGTACGACCTCTCCCAAGTAAGCCAGCTTCCCAAGTAACGGGAAAGCTTCACTGACAGTCGGCTTCTAGGGTCTGGCTCGGACGGTATGATGCCCTATTGAGAGCCCTTCAAGAGCGCTTCTAACCCAGCATAGATGTCCAGCCAGCTCCTCGGGAGACACATTGGTGCGGATACCTCGAGCAAAGCTCCAATTCATCTGCTTACCGTGCTGCATAGACGCCGTATACCACACCTCACTTGTTTTTGAAGGTATAGAATACTTTTTCGGGCAAGGAGTACAGACATGCAGGGCGGGCAGTACACATCATGGAAAGCCCATGGAGGTCATTCCTATGGGAGTGACGGACCTGCCTATGGAAGTTGTTTTGGAATATCTGGATTCCCTAAAGACGGTGTATACAGCTGAGGTGAGTACTATCCCCCCAACGCGGGTTGGATGGAAGCTAATGGATGATGATAGTCATATGATTTGTTCCTGCACAATTGTAATAATTTGTGAGTGTTTTAATATCTTCTGCTTAAGCTCCCGGATGCTTCCTGTCGTAAGACGGAGGTCGGAATTCTTTAGCCTTCATCTTGAATTTGGGAATGGGTTTTAATGATCAAGTCTACTTTTTTGATTTCCACAGTAGGCACAAGTATACTGATATGTTTAAGCACCAACGACTTCGCTATGTTTCTCGTCGGCAAAGGCATTCCAGACCATATCACTTCCCTCCCAGAGACGGTGCTCAATACTCCCTTTGGGCAGATGTTGAGACCTCATCTTGATAATATGATGCGACCCATTACCCAGGCGCCAACGCCTGCACCATTTCGCCCCTACGAAACTAATGGAAGTCGACCGGCTCCTGAATTAGATCACCAACAGCCGTCTTCTAAGGCCGCGATACCGACACGGGCTTCAGCTCCTACTCCGGCCCAAGTACCACCAGTTGCATCAACTTCTCCCCTGGCTGCCTACACAAGTAGAGTCAATAACGAAACCCGTCTCCAAGACGTCGAACGTCTCCTCCAGCTAGCCTCAGACCGCTGCGCTATTATCTTTTTCACAAGCTCCACCTGCGCACCCTGCAAGCTTGTATACCAACCATACGATGACCTAGCAGTCGAGGCCAATATGAAGTGCATCTTCATAAAGATAGACTTCAGCTACGCAGACCGCGCCATCAGTGCCAAATTCCCACATGTGCGAGTCACGCCGACGTTCATCACTTTTTTAAAAGGCCAGCAACGTGATGAATGGAGTGGGGCTGATGCGAGGATGTTGAGGAATAATGTAGAGATGTTGTTGAATGCTGCATTCCCGCCACATCTGCATTTGAGTAAGAACGTACCGACGCTTTTGAGGCAGAGCCAGAGACCAATTATGTACGCAAAAGTTCCGCCACTGGAAAAGGTCGTTGCGAAAATGGGTACTGTGGGGAAAGATCCTGTTGTGAGTTCGATTGTGTCGTTTATTGATGCAAGGGAGAGGTTTGGTGCAATGGAGGCACCCCTCACCAAGTTGCCCTCTTTTGCAGAGTTCCTCAAGAGGAGCACAAAGTCGCTCCCTCCTGATCTCCTGTTCACGGCGCTAGATCTATTGAGGATCACACTCACCGACGTCCGCGTATCTGGATTCTTCGCCGAAGAGCACAGAGGCGCGACGGGCACTCCAGCAACAGTCTCTCACCTCCTCAGTTATGCCGACAAGCTTGGGACTTCCACACCATATCCGTTAAGACTTACAACATTGCATCTCGCATGCAACCTCTTCACGTCCCCGCTCTTCATCCCACACCTTCTTTCTTCTCCACTCTCCGCTACGCTGATATCGCTCCTCACAACCGCCCTTCTCGATGACAAACACCCAGCGCTCAAGGCCTCAGCCCTAAGTCTCGCTATGAATATAACATCCTCAAATCACAAGATCCGGATGAAGAAACACAGTAACGCCCCGCCTTCGCAAAGCACGCCGCACTCGGACGTCGAACTCGACGAGGCCGAACAAGTCGAGCTTCTTGCCTCGCTACTTGAAATCCTCGGCACAGGTCAAGGGGAGAAAGACGCGGAGGTCAAAAAGATGGCGCTGATTGCGACCGGCTGGCTGGTGTATTGCGCGCCTATGGATGGAGAGGTGAGGGACTTATGGAGGGTTATGGATGCGAAGGGAACGGTGGGAAAGGTTAAAGGGAGCAGTGTAGAAGAGAGGTTGATTGTTAAAGAGGTGCAGGAGTTGTTGAGCTGAGGAGCGTGGTGGTGGAGAGGATGCTGAGGTTCGCGTTCGGTGGTTTGGGTTGATGGAACGAGTTCGTGTCATGGATGGACTGTTTGCTAGAATTAGGCAAAGCGTTCTAGAGGATAGAGATTTCGGTGCGGAAATAGACCTCTCCTTTCCTCAGCTCACACTTCAATCGTGCCCTCTTCCTGAAAATATCTCTTGGGCTCTTTCTCACCGTGGGCAATAAAGTAAATAGTACTTTGTAAATCTCACGATTCGCTAAACGAAAGAGGTGCATCCTACATTAGAATATGGTGATGTTCTCCCTCACCCGGTAGTCAGCTGGAGATTCACGCCCTGCCTTTGTGCATGCACATGAGGGTGTCGGGATGTGATCCAACCATGAGCTGGCCTTGGCAAACCATCAGATCCCTCCCAAAATGGTAAAACGTAATTTTAAATTTTTTTTATGGCAGACTAGCTCCTCCATGGTCGCACGACTATTTAAGCAACGGGTCCCTTAATTTACAACTTCTCCAGAACATTAATTCCCTCGCATTACGTTTGCAACACGTTTAAAATATAATGAATGAACTTGACAATTCTGTCGCGCTCTACAATCCTTTCCTTGTCAGGCATGATGTAGAGGAGAGGCAGGATCACACATTTGAACTTGGAGACCAGTTTACGCAGCCATTTGACGCCTCAATCCAGGATGACGAAGATACTGAGGTACGTAGGAAAGCCTAATGCGATAGAAACATGTTCTAAACGTGCTACAGGACATACCAAACGTGTTCACTGTGGGAAACAATCAAGGACCTCCCCTTACTGCCTCTGAAACGCAGTTTGTTGCAACACTACCAGCCTACCCAAAGACACTAGACGGGGGCTGCGCCTTTATAATTCCTGTAACAAGGAATCAAGAAGGAGAGATACCAGATGTAAAGGATGTCTACAAGAAGGCAACAGAGGTTAGTAATTCTCGAAACACGTTCACAACATGTTCCTAGCACGCACTGAACACGATCAGTTTCAATATTCTAAGCGTCTCATATCTGGGAACCGTCCAACTGTGTGTCCATTCTTCAACAAGCAGCCTGCTCGACGATGGAGATACCAATGCTCTGGTATCAAGTGCTGTCAATACCTTCTAAACACGTTACAAAATTGTTCTCATAATAAGGTCGATGATACCCTCTGGGATAAGATCCGATCACTTCGACCTAATCCTCATACAAGTAAGGATGATGACAAGCAAAGGGCTACAAAGTAAGTATTTTAATACATCTAAAGCGTATTTTAAACATGTTTGTAACAGAATATAGTACCTACATTGGGGCTTGTAAAAGTTTTCAAGAAGGAGCTTGCCGTGATCAAAAGGAGACATGCGGGCCTATTCTTTGCCAACAAGGTGAAGTCGTAAGTGTACACACAATAAACATGTTATAAACGCGGTTCTAACGCGTTTAGTCTCTAGCTGGAGGTCAACCATGGTATATTGGTTGTAAGAGTTGGCACTGGTCTACAAAGGATACAGAGAAGCATTTTATCAAGACGGTTGATGCCAAAGTTGATATAGAGTATCTTCAATCACTGTTTGAGCATGGCTTACCAGCAGAGAATCAGCAATGTGAGCATTGCTTTGTAGTGGAGCCAACGTCAGCACGGGGCGAGAACTGTAGTAAGCTAATATCTAGAACACGTTTGAAACACGCTTCTAACTTGTTTATAGACAAGGACCACCCCCAAGGCGTTGGAAAACTTACAACTGTTCCTTGTTTAGCCACGTGGCAAATTATTATACCAGTTGACCTGAGGGCAATCCCGTATTACGTTCTAATCGCGATTGGAACACATACGCATGTACCGCCTCCTCCCTCTGTGGTTCAGGGTGAGTATGTTGAGGATCTTAAAGATGTGTTGCGGCCAATGCTCACCCCAGGGCTTACGAGATGTGAGTCTGCTTCAGTAACGCGTTTACAACACGTTCTAAATAAGTTTAGCTCAATTCCTAAACTCTAGAGCGCTTCATGTGTATCTTGACCAGCATGGATATCGTTCAATAGAGGACTTACATGTAGCCTTTGCAAACAAGGATCGAGTTTCAAGTATTATCAAGAGCGAGAAGCTTTCTACGTTTCCATATGGGGGTGGGCTTCAAAGTGTTGTTTATGAGTGGAGGACAAGACATCAAACCCCTGAAATTGTAAGCTTTCCTTTATAACACGTTTCAAACATATTCTAAGCACGTTTAGGCGTATATCCGACAGATTATCTCTGGGGTTTCTGGAAACATTATTGTCTGTTTTTTTGACGAGCAGGCTAAGATCCTTATGGACCAGAAGACCTTTCAGATAGATATGTCGTACAAAAGACTCCAAGGAAAGTGGGCTGAGATTCTTATCGCAGTCTTCCATGGGCCGCATAGCAGAAGTAAGTAGCATACAATAGCACGTTTGAAACACGTTTCTAACATGTTACAGTGCTTACGCTTGGTCGTATAGTAACTGACACAGACTCCCGGGACATATCCTTTCTTGGGTTCTGCGCCTTTTTCAAACTAGTTGGAGAGCGTACACAAAAAATTGTCCAGTGGCAGCACCTCCATAAAAAAGGGTTTTACGGGACTACCCTTGACATGTGCAGCAAGCAGATGAAAGGTAGGCAAGTGATCATGTTTGAAACGTGTTATTAACGTGTTTGAAGGGTTTGGTCTATATCTCCAGACTATGGACATGCAGCAACGGGACTGGAGATGGCAACTTGCCTCTTGTACCCGCTTCTGCCTAGCGCACTTTACGCGTAGTATTAATACTGCTGCCCCAACCTCTAGCCACTCAGAGGACTCTGTCTGGAGCCGTATGAGGTCCCTCTGCCAAGTAGAGACAGCTGAGGATTATAATGCATTGTGCAACCTACTAATTCGTAAGTAAAATGTAACAACGCGCTCTGAACGTGTTCTAATCACGTTCCTAGAATCCGAGGAATCTGTATCAGTGAAGAACTGGGCCCTGAACAAGAAGAGTCCTGTGATTGCCGCAGGGATTGCTAGATGCTGCAGTCTGATGACGCTAGACACTTGGAACACGTTAGAAACACATACCAACGCAGCTGAGCAGGCTGGTATGAAGGGATACAGGACCGGCATTCGGGTGTCTTTACTAGAGGCGATACAGAAGTACGATTCTTATTAACACGCTTTAAACATGTTTCTAACGCATTCTATAGTAGTCAACAAATGGACCTCCAGGACGTAAAGGAATTTAATGCAAGGGATAAATATAGGATCTGTACTGCACATAGTAGTGACCAATCACTAAGCCAGCAATATTCTGCTAATCAAGGGCGTGAGGCAAGTAAGTATTATACAATTATGCAAGTAGAACACAAACTAATACGTTTAGAACGGAAATATCAAGAAGAGGAAGAGGTTATTGTCTTATCTGACAACGATGAGGTACTCCCCTCAGTGGGACGTAAATCGAAGTCTCAGAGTCGGTCAAGGGCTTCGCAAGGGAGGTCCTCACCTGCAAGGTCTTCACCATCAAGGTATTCGCCTATAAGATGGTCACCACCTCCTAGGTATGTTATTTTAACACGTTTAGAACATGTTTCTAACACATATATAGGAGTTCAGGTTCCCAGAGCCTTCAAAAGCAAGTTCTAGTGTCTAGCCAGGATATTGCGTACGAGCTGAAGCAGCTGGAGCTTCAAAGGGCTCAGTTACAGCTTGAAAGGGAGAGATTTGAGTTTGAGAAAGAGAAATACGCGTTTGAGATGAGAAAGCGTATATAGTTAGTACAACACGTTTTAAACGTGTTCCAAGCACGTCCTAGTTATAACCAATTAGCTAGCATTCACGTGCATGCCAAGGTAAAATTTTTCACTAGTGGACCTTGGTAACTACAAAGAAGGACTCGGAAATATAGCCGACCCTGCCCACATTGTTTTCTCAGCACGTTTCTAATACAACATCCTTATATCCTCACAACAGGCTCGTCATGGGGAACAAGACATTAATGCTTAATGTCAGTGCCCTGAAACACGTTTCTTCTAACGTGTCCTAACATTGTTCTAGCCTGTTTACCAGAAGTACGCTGGTCTTCAAACCCTTCCTGTCAACACTCCAGAGTTGCAGGAAGATACTACTAATCCGGGCTGCTATACGGTCTACAACGGAGAACTGTTTTGCCGGGCTCTTTGGGATAGGACTGAGAAACAGTCAATGTGTGGGGTATGTGTTAAAACACGTTCCAAACGTGTTGCTAACCACTTTGCTTAGAAGAAGTTTAGTGATAGAGGTGCTGTTATCTACCATCTAAAATCTTTCCACAAAGACTATCCACCAGCCCCTAAGCAGACTGGTCGTTCAACGCATGCCTCTGAACAAACCGCGCTTAGGTTCTATCGGTCACTCTTCTCCCCACCGCAACCCGTTCCAAACACGTTAACAGTACGTTCAGCTAGAGAGGGTGAAACAGATGGCGAAGGGCATGTAGACATGGAAGATCCCCCAAGGGATAAACCAGTAGCTGAGGGACCTGGGGTTGAGGAGACTGAGGTTGAGGGAAATGAGGACGAGGGGGCTGAGGAGCCCGTTGGTTTAGAACGCGTTGCAAATACGTTGGAGAGAGATTCTCTTGCTCAGCCTTCTAGGAGAAAGCGAAAGCGGACACTATCTACCACAGCAAATGCAAAGAGGACTAGGGCTGCTCACGCAGCAAAGGATGTGCTGCCTCCTCTCCCGCTGTACCTGGCTAGCAACGCCAAGAGAGGCCAAGTAAAGAACGAGGTAACATGCACGCAAACACGTTCAGAGCACATTCTAATCACACACAGGTGAACTATAAAAAATGTCTCCACATTCTGAGGGCAAAAGGTCTATCTACTCTCTGTCAGAAATGCGCGAAGGGGGGCTTTGTCCAGTGTCAATTTGGGGAGCACTGTCAAAGTTGGAATCAGTTTCAGAAGCGAGCAGAGGTGTGATCAGAGGAGACATCTATTCGTTCAAGAAAATATAGAATCAGATCTGAACACATTCGCCCCACGCCCCACCCTACTTCTCCTCCTCCTCTCCCCCCTGCTCTTCACCCTCCTGCTCCTCCTCACCCACCTGCTCCTCCTCCTCGTTGTCCTCCTCATCTCTAAAGGCAAAATAGTCCCTATTCTCGCAACTATCAGAATCACCCACTGGACGATCGAAATGGCAATCTGAATGAAACACGTTAGAAGCATGTTAAGAATATGTTCCAATAGTTTCACCCAACTCAAGAAGTAAAATGGATGAGGCAAATAAAGAAATAAAAATAAAGAGAAAAAGCATAAACTTACTCACGCGCGAGCCCCAGTCACGACGGCAGGCAGCGCACAGCACCGTTTTACCCTAGAGCTTAAGGAGCCTGCTCATAGCGGTGAGGTTGACCTGGAACACGTAAGCAACACATTTAAAAGACGCTCCAAAAATCTAATACCTTGCCCCCATATCTGCCACTAGTGTGGAAAATGACCGGCCTCTTGTTCAAGATGGGCAGCGCAGCACTCGCACCAAGCCTCTCGCGCTCCCGCGCAGCAGCAGTCTCTACTGCCACCAAACGATCATGCTCAACTAGTATGTTCAAGTACCATTCTGGTAGTATTAGTGAAACACGTTAGAAACACGTTGGGATCTTGTTATCTTTCACTTCATTGATATATCTAGTCGAAGGCTTGCCCTCATTATCAGACGAGACAACATCAATACCATGCTACGCCTCAACATGAGTACACAGCGCGCCCCGAGTACCAACTACTTTCTAATGCAGTGTCAGTGAAACATGTTTGTAACACGATGGGAACATGTTCCTACTCCGCAGAGATCTCTGCCAACCTTGATGCGGCAGCGTACCTCAGGAGGATAACAATTAAACAAATTTTCAGCTGCTCGCCTTCGTTTGTGTGGGCGCGCTAACTGATTTGAACCTAGCCATGGTTGGGTGACCTGCGGCCTGCACATGAGGTGATTACAACCCTACAATCTCGGTTTGGCAGTTTCTGCGGAAGCCGGAATCTGATATCGAGTGACACAGTTAGTCTTGGGATCTCTCGGTGAGTCTAACTACCACAGGAAATCTTGCGATAATTTCCATGTAGATCGACTACTGTGACGCGTCCCAAAATATTATTATTCTCTGTGCGGAGTAAGATGCCTCGCGTTCAGGTACCTGTTGGGAAAGGCTGCGCTGACTTTCGTGTCTTATATTAGAACGTAGTGTAGTGCAGTAGTTACAGATGTTCGGTAAAAGGAACTAAGCATATTAATCCTCGGGCGAGCTTATATGTCTACCCTAGTGGCCCCGAATCGAATCAAAATCAGCCTTGCGCAACGTGTGAAATCTTCCCGCGAAAATGCTAATTTAAAAGCTACGGTTTCAGATAAGTTTTTTGCCACACACCTTAGTTGAGGCTAGGAATGAGTTTCGTTGGATATGAAAATGGGAGTCCAAAAGATGTGTTGAACCCACAGTTCAAGCATAGTTTCAAGTGGAGTTGTGTTGGTTCCGTCGGTTCACGAGTAGGGTACAGATCGTATGATTGATGAAGGCCGAATATGTTCTAAACTAAGCCCTCACCAACTTAGGATTTCCCTGAAAGCGTATTACATTCTTTCGACAAGATCTCGGGGTTGGACGACAGTTTTCCAGCTTGGGTAGTTGCTCTGCTGCGGACTGAAGATGAGCGGTAGTGCTGTCGTTGAGGTGCATCTGGTGTTACGGCTCGGAGTTCATGCAGTTGGGTGAGCTTGCATCGGGAGGTTTGCGACTTAGCTTTGGGGCAGAGCGCCTGCAAGCGCCCATAAAAACTAATGGGCATCATATTAGTACGGCCGTTACCCATCGTACTAACTTAAGCTATACACTTAGTCACGGCCTTGTTGCTCCTTTGGTTGGTGGCGGTACTGTGAGGAGCTCCTATGGCCACTTCCTCAGCCCTGACATCATAAGAGCTCATCATACAGTCGGCTCTTTCACAGCGGAGATTGCAGCCTCAGATCGGGAAGGATCTCATCGCCTCGTGTGCACTTCGTATAATCTTATTTCGAAACGTTGATCGGGCAATATTATTTTCGCCCCCAATCCCCGCGTCCCTTGGCAGATGGCTGCGGCTTCGCGTAATTTCTCAACGAGGCAGACAACCTCTCTTCACGGAGCAGAAGGATTCCAAAAGGGAGAGCTTGACTTGCCTAGGTGAACACACGAGATTTGACAAAACGTTTCGTGGTAATCTTGGGGCGATAGATGGGCTGCGCCTCCAGCCGCGAGAGGAAGATGAAACAACTAGGACCAAGAGACCAGGCTTCGATTCCTTCAAACAAATTAGTCGCACGTTTCCATCGTCATGTTACTACGAACTTCAGTTTTTAGACCCATTAGGGCTTATAAAAAGATCTTGGTTCCCTTCAGCATTTGTATCCAGCAAGCAAACAAAGCTAGCAGCATTAGCATTTCAGCGATACCCCCCGAGCTATTTCCTAACACCAAAGTTTTTTTCCTCTCATTTTAGTCACTCTTTCCATTCCGACTTATTAGCACTCATTCAAAATGCGTTACCAAAGTATCATACTTGCCGCAGCTACTGTTGCATCTGTTTCTGCCCGAGCCCATATGCCGCTCTCAAAACGGGAGGAGGTCAACGATCCTAATGGCAACATCAAAATCACCTGTACGTCATATTCCATCCTGAAATATCAGTCTAGTACAGGTTAGTCTAACAGTAGAAACAGTCTCTGACGAAACCGTCAAACTCGGCACCATTACCATCGAGACAATCATCGACGCTCTCGCCAAAGCTTGCAGTACCCAGGGCCAATGCGACACCAGTGCTCTTGAATTCAAAGGACAATTAGTCGAGTCTGGCACAGGCTCGGTAACAGACGAAACTTTGACCGTCGATCCAAGTGGTGCATATCCAACCTGGATCCATAATGGTCTCATTGATAGTCTCTATGCTGCCGTCAAGGCCATTGCCAAATGTGAAGATGTCACCAACACGCCAACTTGCGGATTTTCAGCATATTACTGCCCATGTGAGTGGGATCTCCTTCAAGCCCTATTCCAAGCCTAGAGTTTAGGACACAGTTGGTAGAGAAATTTTACTAATACTGTGCTTTCCCAGCAAAACCATTCACGGTAACGGAATGTGTTGTCCCGCAGTACTGGGGAATCAACTACCAAGCTCCTGATGCGACAAACGCTGCTCCTCCATTCATCGGTGCCGACATGCATATTACGCTTGACGAGGGAGGCTTCTGCACAACGCTCTTGACTAGCTTGGGTGCGGTTGCTGGTAAGTCATCAGCCATTCTCTTCCTCTTCACAGCCTCGAAAATATTGCGCTCGTATACTTACACGGAGTTCTAGGTGCTGTGCACGGTGTCGGAGGCGGCATTTTCACACTTCTGAGCTTGGCTTGCAAGGATTAGGGAGGAAGGAAGAGTTTGGTTGGGAGGGACGGAATACGAATATATCTTCTGTGTATGATCTTCTTTCAAATTAGAAAGCTGCTACGGCAACGCTACAATTAAAAGCTTATTTCAATACCACATTCGCGTGTCCAGCTGGTTAGTTGATTTGTGGGTGAAAGGGGAATGATAGTTATAATTATGGCTCGATCTGAAGTCGTTATGCTTTATTTCAGCAAATCTGGCTTCAGGACTTTTCATTCGGGCTAAGAGATACGTTGAAGTTGAGTCGAGAGAGGCCCTTAGGTTTGGTGGTGGCTCAGCCCTACGGAAGTGATAAAGTACTGCAGAATCTTATTGTTAGAAATGTCGGCCTTGAAAAGAAATCTCCATTGTGTACGCGTTACGCTTGCTACCGAATACCCATAGATAACAACAAGTTCTTCCGTTACTTACCCGGAAACAGAGTGGTCTTGTTTACTGTAGTACCTCTATGTTTGGGGACTTCTGACTCCTTTTTTGGAGGTTTTCTGTCACCGCTTTTGGAGTCACTTGCACCTGAAGTGCCAAGTCCAGCTCCTGCAACTCCGTAATTAAAGCCGTCTATATTGAAAAGTAATTAAAAGGTCGTCCGCTACTTCCAATTGATTACACAAGATGCTCGCTAGTGAAGAACTCCAACTCTTAGCCCGAATCAAGAGCATTTAATCTTTTTATATTAGGCCCAGTCTCTGCGGTCAAGTCCACTGTGTTCCATTCCCAAATATCCTGCAAGTTCTCCGTCATCCAGCGTTCATCCATCATTTCATCCCCTTCCTTATCTTCTTTCCGATTGCTTGACCGTGTATGAGACAACGGCACAGCCTCGATTCTCCGAAGTTGATCCCTAGCTGTTGGCAAGCTAGAAAGGGTACTTTCATACATGTTGCTGGCGTTGGCGCCGAGTTGAGCGTTGTCAAATGCGAGTAGATCCTCCTCTAGCGGCGAGTTCCACCCAACTGAAGTATCACAAAGCTGGGCTGTAACATCATTGGGGACATTTTGTTCCAAGGACAATGAAATTATGCAATGTCCAGGATCCTGAAGATGAGGTGTCGATGTTTCTGTGTTCGGGGTGTCTTTTTCACTAACTACTAGAGATGTTAGGGATGCGTTAGGATCTCCGCCCGCACTAGAGCCGCTTCCAGTCGATTGAGTCTTGTGGTTTTCAGGCGTGTCAGTGCGCGGTTGTTGTAGACGTGCTTTGCAAGCTTCTACAATAAGACTGATTCGATCTTTAATGCCATCAAGGATGCTTGGAATAAAGTGGGATAGTTCCTTCTGTAACTCTTCTTCTAGGACTTCGCTAAGAACCTCTTCGATCCGGCTTAACATGACCATTTTGTCAACTTTTCTGTCACGTTAATGAAAAGTGTTGATTGAAGACAGAAAGACTTACATGGAGGCGGAACCTTCCTATATCCCGGAAAAATAGCCTTGAAAAGCAGTGTCCACTTCTCTTCAATGTTAGTCTGCCTGCAAATGACATCTTTGGCAGTTATACGCTCCCAGTGCTCTGGTGTTAGGCGGTCATCTGGTGGCTCATCGCGTAGCTCGCATGATGTTGCGCTTCGGGTGTGTAGTTTTAAATCCTTCCTCGACTTCATATCCATCCAGCATCGCTCACATCGAAGTGGCTGAGTGTGGTCACGTTTCAGGTGTGTCCTAATCAAGGTCATTGATGTCCTATTACCTCCATACAGGCACAATACCTCAGTCGGGACATATTGGCGAAACCCTTGCCACTACTACAGGCTTGGATTTGCGCGTACCTTTCTGGATCTCTTATGTAAAAAGGACAGCGCAGACCCAGGTGTGGCCCCCGGTCTAGGGGGCCTTTCCCTCTCTTCTTTCGCCGCCGTTCATCGTCATCATCATCCTGAGAGTCGTTTTCCCCATCATCGCCAGGGTCTCTATCGTCATCTCGTGTTCTTTTCCTCGACCCAGACTGACTAAGGGAGCCTGTAGTGAGTAGTGGAGCAGATGAAGATGATGACTGTTGGTTTGAGTGTACACTCGAGTTGGGAGATCCTAACGAGGTCCAAGCGCCAGTGACCATTGGAATGGCACGCTCCAACAGGTCCCCAACCATCGTTGAAACAAGTCTCGATGCTACCGAGCCAAGTATTCCATCCATGTCTACATGTCCTGGAAGATTTGGTGATGACACTGGTCGGGTTAGAGGAATATCCGACACCTCAGCCTTCACTACTGATGGAACCTTCGGTATCGTGTCGCTGGGATCTATTGAGGCTTGAGTAGTCTCTGGAGACGCCTTGACAATATTTCCTGTTTTGGAATTTCCTTCAAAAGCCTGCCAGGACCCTACCGAATTAGGGATATTGTCATCTGAAGAGTAATTCCCCAGCGACCTGTTGTCCGAGTCATCATCGTCATCACTTGCCGAGCCTTCGGTGTGCTTTTCAGCGCTGCTGGATCCGCCCACATGTTGTTTGATCCAACAGCTACTATTGGATTCATCTTCATAATGCGAGAGGATGTGTCGGCACCTTTTGTCCCACGACTTGAAGCACTTAGAACAAAACGGGCATTGGAGTTGAATGTTTGGTCGAAAGTCGAGTTTTGATCTCTCAAGGACCAATTCATGCTCCAGACTCTTGTGGTAGTCTTTGGCATGTTTAATAAACTTGTCTCTGCGACCGATTAAGAACGGATTCGGTTCCTTGCCCTCCAAGCATAAGTAGCATAGCCAAAGCTCTTGTGGTTCATGCAGTTCTTCATGACGCCTCCAATCAAACGAGTACTTTGTACTTCTTCCGCAACCGAAGGTACACTTAAATGGGCCAACTGTGACGACTCGCCGTCCATCACTTTGAGCTCGACGCCTTTTACAGACTTGGATGTACTTCTCTACCAAATCTAGCTGGTCTCGGGGAAGATGTTTGTTTGCTTCTGCAACCGAATACGAGGATGAAATGCGATCCTTCTGATAGGTATATCCTTTGGTGGCCTTCCCAGAGGTTATAGCGGACCCGATTATGTAGTTGCTGACCAAATGCGAAGGGGCTTTGACAAGGGTGGACAGTGCATTTACCTGTTCATCAGTGACCAAGGGATTTTGATTTAATCTGACCCAATTTTTGATGAACTTCTCCTGTCCATTGGTCAATCCTTCGCCCTTATAAGAGGGTCTAAACTGTGAGAGCTCAGGATTCGACTGAAGCATAGCATTGTGCGGGAAAGAATAATGGCCATGGAAACCATGTGTCCTCGGTTCTGTATCCAGTCTTTTTCTCTCCAGGGAAGATCCGTGTGAACTAGATAACTCGCTTGAGACTTGCCCGAAAGGTTTTGACTTTGAATAGAATAAAGGCGGAATACTATGTAACCACAGTTCTCCGGGGTGGAAATTCCGTGAGACAGTCTGCGACGCAGATGTGCTACTATGATATGCCGAGTCATAGATGGTATTATTAGCCTAGTCAAATCAGAAACAATTCGTGCATAGGTCTAGGTTTATACGGAAAACCTAGGTTATAGGTCTCGCAAAGAAGACAACGTTCGTCGGACCGTTTCCGCTGACGAAGGTTCGAACAATGTTGAGTTGAGAATGTCTACTCACCATCTCATCCATTGGATCATGCCGCCAATTCTCAGTTCCGCCAGGAACAGAATATTGAAGTGACTGTGGAGCTGCGGAGACCAGACTCCCCTGGTCTGCAAAAGCATATGTCGAGAGAGGGCCTGTCGAACCATGTTCATGTGCAGTACCTGATTCATTACTTTCGTGGCTAAGCATGTCTGTACCTCTGTTGTCAGAGGCCTGAATTGGGGACAGGAAGTCCATTGTCGTAGGCCGAAGGCCAAGTTGTCGTGCTCAAGAACGAGAGAGCAGACCAGTGACCTTCGCTTACCTCTCAGGGACGGGTTGTGTTGTGCTTGTTTGAGGTAGTGTAAGGGTCACTCAGGCTTCTTAATAGATTGATGGCGTACAGGGAGTGAATCCACCATGTTTGGGTCGATTGAGCATAAGTATTTTCGGTTATGGAGCTAGAAATCATCTACGGCCATCGTTCAAGGTTTCAATTTTCTGCTTCAGCAACACCGAGGTTCAGCTCAAATGTGCTGCAAGGCTGAAACCTGGGCTATGGCAGTGCAGTCGCCTTGGTTTCTAGGCCAATCAGCAGGTCGACTACAGTAGCCACAATAAGCAGCCACAAGTGAAAGTCTCCAGATACCGATTGGCTAGCGGTTCTTTTCATAGCAGAGTGCCGATTTGAAGCTTGGTAAGTTAAGGTACGCATTGTGCTTCAATGGTTGAGCCCTTTCAATGGTTGAGCCCTTTCAATTTCAGAAGCGATGATATTATTAGTGTTCTTTATGCGCGCATTAAAAATTTCTTTTCAGTCCAAGATCCTGGATTCGCATACTAGTGATGAATGACTTCACAACTATTAAAACTGCAGTACGTCTGCTCACCAACCAAAACCTCAGAATTATGAATCACCGTATCGTTCAAAATGTACATCTGGAATCATTAGTTATGTGTGAATCCCATTAACCAACCCAACCCAACTAGATTGGTTTGAGCAAGAGGCTCTACTCTTCACTGCTATTCTGCCCAAACGATCCGACATAATATCCAAAGACACTCAACCACAACACAGAAAACAAATTGACCGTGAGGCGTAGAAAGACGCGGGACGCTTGACGGCGGAGGCGCTCAGGGCTGAGAGAATTAGGAGGGAAACAAAGTAACACGACTTATAATTCATAGATTAGGGTGAAACCCCTTACAAATACCTAGGTGGTAGAAGCCCTCTATCACAAGTGTTGTCATATGCCATATGCCGAGTTAGTTTCCTAAGAGGGCTCACAGTGCACAACAGGCCTGCATGATCGCTTCTCGATTTCGCTTCGACTTCGCTTCTAATACCATTGCATGCAGAGCATGCCACGTTGGAAGATATTCCGACAAGTAAAGACAAACAAAAGTTCACTTAAGGAGCGATCTAACGGTTTCGTTAAGTTTTGATGATACCAAAAGCAGTAAGAGTTAACATTAAACGAACTAACAACCGTGGAAGTCTGTGGTAAGTTGCAGTAAATTGTACTCTTAGTTATGTAATACTAGTGAGAGAAATGTTAGTTGGAGCTAGGATAACGGCAAGAAACTTGTGCTGCGATCAGATCAAATAATATGTTGGCTTAGACGCCTACAAGTTCGGGAGCAAACCTTGCAAGGTATGAAGGCATCGCAGCCAACCTTTCACCCTTTATATGGAAGGGGACGCAGTGAGACGACAGCTTGAGTAAAGGCGTCGGCTAGTTCAGAAAGTCACGTGATCACCAGGTTTTGTTGGGAAAGGAATACCCCCTGTCACTCATCGTCATTGGGCTTTCCCTGTTTCCTCTCTCTCCTAACCAACACAACCTCCTCCCTTACCATCTCCGGAGCAAGTATGCCTTCTAGCCCATTGTCATCTCTATCAAAATAAAGTGCCCACTCCCCAGGCCCATATTTGACTGCCATAAATCCTTCCCAGCCCTCGAAGGTGACCCTCCTATCCATCTTGGTGACATCCCAAGGGCCCACAAGATGCGGTTCAGATTCCTCACGATTCCCATGCTTGACCTCATGGGTATCTTGATCGACGTATATCCAATTTAGCTGTGGAGGGTCGTCTGAGATGGTGGAGACAAAGCCCTCTCCAAGCCTACCCCAATTCTTGTCTGGAAACGGGAGAAAATAACCTGCGAAAGGGTGATCCTCGGGGCAGCCGTCTGGATATTCCTCTGTTGACATGGCGAGGTACAACTGCGGAATCGTTATCATTCGTCGTGACCCAAAATGGGTTGATCCTCGTTGAGACATTCGGGGGCCATCGCACCTTATTGCTGCTTAGAACTATTTCGCATCCATCAACTTCCCTCCCGTCCTCCGAGAATCGAGAACAGTTCACGATAAGATTTGTCTTCAAGCCCCGATGCTTTTCTTTTGCATTCTGCTTTTGGCCTTGGCGCACTGCTTCAGTCGTACCTATAATTGCGGGACACGCGGCAATCGCAGTAAGAATGCCCAACACCATGATCTCTAATTGACGAGTGGAAATGCTTGGACGAAGGCGTAATAACCGATTCCTTGTGGATTAATCCGCAACGAGGGAGTTTTGGTAATTTTTGAGTTGGAGGACAACCTGTAAAGCGATCTCAGAAAGTCTAAAATTTTCGCGGCTCCGCAAATGCTTACGAAATTTGGTTCATCACTGGAAATTCGGAATGACGTCGATTATCACGAAAAGAGAGCGCGACCTGTTAAGGACAGCCGAACCGACATGCACTCTGGAGCGCTCATTACTGACATTGAAACGCGTCACTGGAAGGACTCCCAGTTTTCATTGGTTCCAGAAAGCCACTAGGAATGATAAGGTTCTGATCACAGTAGATTTCCCAGAGGCAAACGGAGTGCAGCGCCTACTCCCTCAATTTAAACCTGCTTTGATCCTCCCATCGTTCATCTCTTGGGCTTGACCCTGTTTCTGGACGCGACGGGCGCATTGCGGTGAGATGCACTGCCCGCGCAACCCCGCCACCTGGCCAAATAAACCGGATCTTCAACAGTTGCTTTAGTTCCGTGTGAATTTGAGTGTAAGATGTTCAGGTGCTGACCATACAGTTCCGCAATGACGCCATGGATTTCAGCTCCCAAGTTTTCTATAAGAAAGGCCTTTGTTACTATCAATTCACCCTATAATTATTCAACAATTCATCGGTCCATCAAACATCACTTAAAACGTTGCTCCCAACGACATTAAAGAGAACAGATTCTGCGATATCGATGGCGTCAGAGTAAGTCCCAACTTGCGCGTCCTACTATCCTAGCTCTAGCCTTTCATTCCGAGTAACACTCCTTTTCCAGAACTCCCGTTACCGATTACCCAGCCCAGGGAAACACATCATCTGAAAGTTCTTCTAGTCCAGCAGCCGAGCGCAAGAAGCCGAAGAAGCTTGGCCAGAACCAGCTCCAAAAAGCACCCCCACCACAATTTAACGATTACGATGACGATGACGATGAACAGGCATTCGGAGCCATCCCGCCCGAACCTGTTGTCATGCCAAGGAGGAGCGGAGGTCGTAGGATGGTGCCGGTCCACCAGTCTCGCATTGCAGATCGACCAGCGAAAGTGGGGGAGAAGGACAGTAGTTTGAAGATCAAGATCGAGTTGGATCTGGAAGTCGAGGTAGAGATATACGCTCGGGTGAAGGGTGATGTGACGATAGGGCTGATGTAGTGTGTTGTTTATAGGTCGAAATTTACGCCCGAGTCAAGGGAGATGTCACGATTGGTTTATTGTAAGATGTGAGTTGAGCATCTGTCGTCGGAACGAAATAGTAATTCATTCTTACAGTACAACATGAACATGGCTTTTGAGACATGACCCACGCTTTCTTCACCGCCCTGGCCGCCCTCGCCTTCCTACTCACCCTGGGTTACTTTTGGAGCGTTTACAGTTGTTTTGGTAGTTAATGGGGACCCCGGGAATCTCGCAAAGTATTTGTCGCATGCGAGATCTACAGAGAAACCTCTGTCCTCACAGAAAACTAATACTCGGACAAGTAAATAGCAATATTACCTACATCAGGATTTTCACGGCTCTGAGAGAACCCACCTAATTGTGGCTGGTGCATGTATATTTGTGATCCTCAAATTTTCGTCGACGGGAATACTTACGAGCACTGCGAACCAGTTACTAAGCACGATCCGAACTTTGAAGAGAAACCTTTTAAACCTTGAAATGACGCTCGAAGACCTAGGTACAGAGAGGTTTGCATGTGGGAAGTGACGCATAGGCCATGTGCAATTGGGAGTGCACCTCGGTACACACATGCCAACAGTGGGGCAGATGATGCACTCACTTGACGCAAAAATTATCCACGACCGTTTTGTTGGTGAAAAATTAAATAGTTCACCAGTCCAGCCCTTACCTAGCACTTTCACACCCAGGAACGTTCACACTCAGGAAGTTGCGGCGTTCGTCCACCTGGGTAGCATCGATTAGCACAGAATAAGCCTGCTACAAGAGAAAGTGGGTCAGAGGACGATCGGACGGAATCTCACACGATTGGAGCCTAGATTTTGTTGGGAGAAGAATGGGTCCGTGAGCACATGCTACAGCTGCCTTCTGTATCATGAAACCGTGGCTTGTTGGGACAGAGAAAGATATGTATGCGCACATACGCGTCTTCACTCAGAAAGATCAAACCACCATGTAAAGTGGAAAAATCCGTCTTCTGGTTTGGCCATATTGAAAAAAAATCCCCCATTTTGTCCAACAACAAAGCAATGATAGGAACTTCCATCTTCGACTACGTTTTCATTCGGTCCTGCATATTTTTCCTGCACTGGATCGCTCCCCTTAGTGTTTTCTGCTGTTTAATATCTCTCGTCTACACTCCCCCGTTCCATGTCCCTCTGAGCTTGCAGGTTGCGGCCGCCCTCGAGACAGCGTTTTACTTTCTCGTGTACCACCCTCGCAAGATCTACCTGCAGAGATCCGCGACACATCCAACGACTATCAGCCGCGATGAGCGCCGTGCGCTCTTCCAGCGTTGTCTCGAGAATACTCCGGACCCGGAGCGTTTCCTCACTAAATGGTTCGTGGATGCCCCTGCATCGGAGATCAAACGGGAGAACCTCAAAGATTTCTTTCGTTGGGCCTATTTGAATACTGGGGAGCCTGACATTGAAGAAAATGAAGAGCTGGAGGAGTATGTTAGAAGAATGGAGGAACTATTAGGGAGGAAATTGGAACCTGGGAGGGGGAAGGCAGAGTGCTTCAGGCTTACTCTTAACAAGGTTGATATGTTACATCGGAGTTTAACATGGTACTTGGTAAGCTCTTGCGGGAAGAATTGTGCATGATTTTGCCATTCCAAGGAACGAAATACACAGCCAGCCTGACTTCCTCACATAGTGTGTGTTCGTCGTCGACACCCTGGCATCTGCATACATGCTCTACCATTCCTTCAACTTCTACCCTACTTCTCTCCATCGGTTTCTCTCTGTTTTCCCATTCCGGCCCCTTGGACTTCTCAGCTCTCACCGCTCTCCTGCGAAAACAATTGCCTACTGGCACCGTCCACACACCTCCAAAACCAGACTTCCCGTCCTGTTCATACATGGTATCGGCATTGGACTTTATCCATACGTAAATCTATTAGCCGAACTGAATTCAGAAGATGACACAGATGGAGACTTGGGCATCATCGCCGTGGAAATCATGTCAGTGAGCTTTAGGATCACGGATGAAGCGCTGAAGAAGGAAGAGATGTGCCAGGAGATCGATTGCATATTAAAGGCGCATGGGTGGGAAAAGTTTGTGCTGGTGTCGCATTCGTGAGTCTCCCCTTCCACATATTCTCACTGCATCATCTCCAGGAAATATTCTAGTACCAGTCCTAATCTTACGTTCAGCTATGGAAGTGTAATCGCTACTCATCTCCTGAACACGCCAAAAATCGCGCAGAGGATAGATTCACTCGTATTTATTGACCCGGTGACTTTCTTACTACATCTCCCAGATGTAGCATACAACTTTGTAAGACCTTTCCACCCCCCTTCGAGATACGTCCCCACTTACCTCCATCCCAAATTAGACGTGCCGTAAACCAAACCGCGCCAATGAGTACCAGCTGCATTACTTCGCATCCAAAGATATGGGCGTCTCGCACACCCTCTTTCGGCGCTTCTTCTGGAGTGAGAATATATTGTGGAAGGAAGATATTCAAAATCATCGTGTGACTGTGGTGTTGGGGGGCAAGGATCTGATCGTGAACACCGAAGCTGTGAGAGCGTATCTTGCCAGCAACGGGAGTGCGAGCCCCGAAAAAGGAACCTGGAAAGAGGGGCATTGGAAAGGAGACAAATTAGACGTGTTGTGGTTTTCTGAGTTGGATCATGCCCAGGTTTTTGATAAGAGGAGCACGAGGGCGACGTTAGTGGATATTGTTAGGGCTTATTGTGATACTGAATAGCTAGTGATGGCTACCAAGGGTATGGTTATAGATTGTAATATTAGATAGGCTAGGATGCCTGATGGATTAATGCCTCTTCAAGTATATTTAGGTAGCTGCAGCACTTCGCTTAGGCGCCTCACCACCACGGACACTGAATTATTGGATGGTATTCTTTTTCTAAACGATCTCCCTAGAATCTACTCAAGCCTGTCAGTAACTAAACATCTGGGCGGTAAATCACCCTTTTCAAATCCTTCCCGGGTCCAACGTGACCAACAGCACGGACTACGATAGAACTTCACAAGACGTTACCACGTGAACCGTACAAAAGTAGTAACTTTGTGAGTCGTAACTTACGATTGATGAAGCTGAAAAGTTGAGTCATATTACGATTGAGATAGACTTTTTGGAGCCATAATCCTACTGTGGGGACAATATGTTTTAATGCATTAGGAGGGATTTTTCACATTACTGTTAACGAGTTCCTATTGTACAACAAGCAGAGACTTTTGTATTACCTTGTATGGGAGAAGACGTGAGGACTCACTTAATTTATCATCCTCATCACATATTTTTGGATCCCCATCAATATGATCATGTCAATCTCCTCTCCTCGGCAACGATTGAGGGGCTACAATTGCAGAAGAACTCAGTCGTCGAGCTGAGTCATATTGGCCACGCTGCTCGAGTTGTCCCCAGATTCCAACAACACATCACAATGAGTGCAAAAATTCATTGACATCCTTGACTGTCCTCATTTCATTCCCTGTTTTATTACTGAAAAATGCCGGAGGGACTGTACTCCGGTTTGCTTGTTTTGGTCTAACGGAGGAAGCTAGAGGTCATTATGGTGAAGGTTGGTAATTTTACTCCGCCGTCGGTGCTATGGAGAACAATCCGTTTATTCTTATTTAAATCCTAGTTGGTAGCAGATTATATTGTTATAGGTGGTCTTAGACAGAAGGTGGAGTGTCTATGCATTAGCAACCAGGGGACAAAGGAAGGAATGTGCACTAGCGAAGCGGGCGTACGTGGTTGACAATCCCTCCAAATTCAGAATCTCCTATTAGCGGCGCATTACAGCCTCCTATTCTATGCAAAACATCACTGATACCGAACAGGGGCAATTTCCGTCGCCGTTTAGCTGAAGACCATAGTAGCTTTGGCTCGCCTTCAGTCAGGAATATCACATTATTGTGTAGGATATCTAGCTCTATTACTTTCGCCCCGCTCTTTTTTTTTCTACGCTTCGATCATAAATATTTAAATTCAGAATTTCGAGTCTCAATGACACTTCAACTTTGCTCTGAGGCGTACTCCATAACATCCAGTATCCCAGCATATGTTCCTACTCCTTTTTCATATCCTACCACTAGTGAAACCCAAAAGTGTTCATATATTCCAACACTATATGATTCGACCCCAGAATCAGCTACCTAGCATTGAGCACTTATTTTATATAGCCCGGCAATAGCGCGCTGATCATGCTGGGTCTGATTGTTGGGTCCTTTTGTCATGACTATGGTGTCGAAATAATTTACCACATGGGAGCGTAGTCGCGATAGTTCATTGCTGTGAGACAGAAGTCGTGAAATTTTATTACCATGATAGCGCAGTGGAGATAATTTAGTGCCATGACTATAAACTTTGGACGACTTTATTCATCTTAACTTCATCCCTGCTAAGCCCTATATGCAGTCTATAGAGTGAACATGCAAGAGCTCTAACATTTGAAGAGCTTCGTTCTAAACTTCACTAGAGGAGCGGAGAAGACGTTTTCTGTCGTTTAGTCCCAAGGAGGATAGGACGGCCCCGGCCCGACTTGCTGCGTATAATACTGATTACTGTAGTGCCGTTTCATCACGGATATCGAGACTTAAGAGTGTAATATTTTAGTCGCAAAAGGAGCTAGACTAGTCTTTCCTTCCAATCAGCACTAGACAATCATGCAGCAGAGCTCAATGCGTTTTTTGGGCCCAAGGGAGGTTTCAACCCGTCCTGCTGGTTTTCATAGTTGTGTGTTGTGGTTTCCTTCCAAGGAGGACATTTAGGTTAATGGTGGCATGATTTAGTACTAAGCGGAGGGAGACATTAGCTTCCATGTTGAACTGTTTTTGTGGGAGGAAGGGGTGTCCTTGTGTGTAGAGAGACGGAAGGAGGGTGCCGTAGTGGTGTTTCTCTACGTTAAGGAGTATGAGGAAGAGGAGGGGGTGGAAAGAGCCTAGCGGAAGTGAATTGGGTGATCTGTCTCCATGTGGCGGCTTCCCTCAGGAGTTGCCGCGTCATCGCAATGCCAGGAGCGGACATAAGGCGCGTAACCTAATGTAAGCGAATAATCCCCTGACCTAGAGCTAATTGGGATTCTACTAGTTGAATTGGCGTAGTTTTGAAATGAACTGAGTGGAGCATGTACTAATACAACCAGCGGTGCATGGGTCCAGAAACGTCATTGTTTTTTGAGAATATCCAGTTATTGGACTGCATCTGAGACGATTCCAAGTATTCATATTATTTAAGGGGAATAGTGACAATTACGCCATATTCAGCTCGTAATTTTCTATCTACTGAAGTACCAAGTACGTATTCCAATTCTATCTAACGCCCCCAACGGGATACCATGTGGTTGTTGCTAGGGATTTTTTTTGTTTCATCCCATCTTGTGTGTTCCAGCATCTAGAGATCTAACTATATTCAGATCATTCTGCAATTTTCTTGCCATTCACTCACAGCCATGGCTCTAGTCTTTAGGATTTTTATTTATTCCAGTTTGAACTACACAGTAATACAAGCATTTTCATGCCGGAAGAAAGAGACATAATTCAATTCTCCAACTATTTTGAGTCTCGATCCTGGTTGGGCTTGGTAACACATTTGTCTCGAGTGCATGCTAGGGAGGAAGCCGGGAAGAGGTAGAAGGGATTTATGTAGCCGAAGGTGCCGCCAGATTAGTTAGGTTTTGTGGCGAACTTGCCGAAACCCTGGGTTATTCTCAGAGAAGCAGTTCGAGTCACACTGTAATTCATCTAGAACTAGATCGTTGGAGGATGGGTTGCCTATGTTATCCTGAAGGCAGAATGAATTCATGAAGGAGATAATGCCTAGTTCTAGTTACGTAAATAACCAACACCAACGTCATTGCGCTGCAGTGATGTGTCGATGACTGGGGTCAAGTTCACCCAATCGACTGTGTAACGTGTTCAATCTCCCCGTTGGGTGAACCATCCCACTGGAGAGTACCATTACTTTGACTTTTTTAGCGAATCAGCCACGCATTCAGGACGAATCATCATGCAGCACTCAAGTACGACGATTCGCGTGACTGGGGGTTCCATTGCGTGAGTAGACCCGCAACTACATAAATACTCTAAGTACAGGAGACAAAATCTTGGTAAGAGACGAAACATTTCGGGATGGTTATCGTATATTACAATGCAAAATAACTGGCGGCAAGGAGATTCGTAGAGAGAATAGCAATTCGCATGACCTAGCGGAAGTTATTTGAGGCAGCTGAGGGATCTAAGAACGGCTTTCTATCTTACTAGGATTCGCCTTTCCGAGCTCTATAGCCTACTTTTGCCCACCTAGAACACCATATTCATGATCATACCTAACGGTCGCATGTTATATACTAGGGCTGTGGAGAAGGTCTCAAAGCTCTCTCGATGTCCGCATCCCTTGACGAGAGTTGTCGGCTTTGCCAATAATCTCCCAGTTCAGGTGGTGGGTCTGTAGGTCGGAGGGTGTGGATAGGCGTGAGCGGTGTCGATGAGGGTATAACGCTACAATTACTCCACTCATCCTCAAATTCAACGCGAGCAAGCGATCGTGTTGTGGTGGTGCTATTCGAACGTAGTGCTTGCCCGCTCGACGTTGGCTTGAAGGAGCGTGGCCATGGTGTTTGGGTAAGATTACTGCTGATATGGCGTATGCGGGAAGGTGATGTCGTTGACGTGATAAGAGAGTTTAGGAAGGGGAGATTTGCGAAGCAGATGATACCCGTGGCCTCAGCCCCGTACCAAAGTAGGTGCATCGGGTTTGACGAGTGAATTATTACATAGTATCGTCCCAGTATCGCTGTAATAAGAACAACGGCCCCAAAGGCCAAAAGTATTGCAAGAAGCAGCTTCCGCGGTGTTGGAATCATCGGTATCGGAAATATGAGGACAGTTAGGATAGTCGTGGTGTCAAAGAAGAGGGTAATGATAGAGTGAGCATGATATGTAGAGCATTGTGCTGCATTACGTTAATTGGTAAGTCTAGGGAGTGGAAAGCACAACCATACAGGTAGTCGGTGACATGTTCCAGTAGCCCTGGACAGGGCTGCAAAGTAGCGGTTGTAATATTTGGATGATGAGGTATGTGAGCAGACAGTAAGCGGATGTCCAATCGAGGTATCGACGCTCTTTCCCGCCAGGGCTACCAAGAAGTTAGTGTCTCTCCAAAAGGTCAAATTCAGTTGGTCGAACCCAGTAAGACATACAATATCCTCCTGTACAGAATTAGGAGACATGCTTTGACAAGCCAAGAGCTCGTAATTTGAAACTCTTCCAGAGCGAATCTCATTTTCAGACCCCATACTACGTCAGGCTTATCAGAACCTAGTAGACTCTCATGGCGCGCAACTTCGTTCGCACACACAATGGTTCCGGTAAAGGGGACCTATTTAGAGTGGTAAGTGTCACGTGATTTACCACATTTCGCCTATCTATGTGTGATAGGTTCCATGACTCACCAAAATAAAAATCATTAGCCAGTCATCTAATTGAAGGTTCGAGAATGAACCCAGCGTAAGTCGTCGAGAAATGCTTCTATTCGTCAATATCGTTTATGAGGGTTGAGCGTGGACGTCACATGGGCAGCTTACATTCGTAAGAGGATTAAACATGTGCCAATTACATACAGTGTCGATGATTCAACGGTAATAACGGAGAATGAGGTGGACATGACTTAAGAGAATATAACTGTAATGACTGACGAAGGTGACAGATATCATAAAATAGGGAGACGTGAGGACAGACAGAGCAAGGAAGGATCCTGTCGGGAGGTTTAAGACTCCCTGTGTATCCCTTTGTCGCGGATGTAATCATAGCCAGGACAGGAGACCTAAGGCGAAGTCGAAAATCATACAAAGACCGTTGCTTGTTGCTTCTATTGAATGTTCTTTGCGAGCCTGCAAAAAAAGCATTGTGTGTCGTTGCCATCCTGGAGCAGGGTGACGATAACACATGGTGGCTGAAGTCATCCTACAAAGGCTGGGAAGGGACTCCGCTGAGCAAGATGTTTGCGTAGACACCGGCGTGCGTGAGAGATGAAGATGCTGGCGAGAGGTCGCGATGGCTGATGAAAGTAGGACTCACAGGGATGATACGGTGGTTGAGTGAGCCGAGGTGTGAAGACAGAGTGCCGTCCCTTGTCGGCAAACTCGGCAAGACATAACAAAAACAACAACATCCATCGTGATTGGATGTCATGGATCTTCACCACCAGGCTTGGAGACGCGTTCCTGATCCTCAGCGACGGGACGAAGCGATCTTGGACAGATGATCTCGGGGATCATTTGGGCGTGGGGGGCCATTCCATGCTTTGATCCATGGATTGCGCTTCAAACCCTGGCACGCCACACTCTCATGGAGTCTGAGGATAGAGCAAGTGATTCTGAAGAAATCGCTCTGGAATGACTCTCGTGCAGTAGTTGTGCGAGAATCAGTCCACCGTGAAGAAAGAAGGCCAACATCAACGAATGCCCTCTCCCGATGCCTTCACAGAAAAAATATTATCCGAGAAACCGTAACCAGCCGGCCGGACTTAGCCCCCTCTTGATGCATGGGCTGGATGCTGCCAAGAATTCAATGATAAATCTCCACCGCCACCAAGCCATCTCGTCTCAAATTTCCTCCTTTAATTCAACACATCCCGACCGACTTCCATCTCCTGACGAAAGCTGCTGATCCAATAACGCAATGACCACCTTAAAAGACCCCTCCATCACCCCCTCCACATTCTCTACCACGCGCTTTGATTATTTAATCGTGGGTGGGGGCACTGCCGGTCTCGTCGTTGCGGCCCGTCTTTCTGAAGCCAGGGGATCTTCCATCACGGTTGGGGTGCTGGAAGCGGGGCCGAAATCTCTTGACGACCCGCTCATCAATGTGCCTGGTCGATTTGGAGAATCCCTGGGTGGTCAGTACGACTGGCGGTTCGAAACTGTCCCGCAACCAGGCCTCAATGGGAGGAGGCTGCTTTGGCCGCGCGGGAGAGTTCTTGGCGGGACGAGCGCTCTGAATTTCATGACCTGGACGAGAGGAAACAGGGAAGACTATGATGCATGGGAAGAGCTCGGGAATGAAGGATGGGGGTGGGACGGCATGTTGTGAGTGAGTTTCGTGGGGCATCCCTCCTTGCGAGAGGACATTCTACACCTACGCAAGAGCTAAATATCTTCATCACTGCCTTAGAACTCACCCTGCTTTTATGTACCTGGCTCACCTCTTCTATTGAACTAATATCTGATCAGGAAGAAGAGATTGCAGTCGAAAAGGACATGGGAATCTGGAGCTGACCTATTCATAGGCCCTTCTTCAAAAGAACAGAAACACTCCACCAATCAAGCCCCAAACATCAATCTCAACACCAATCACACTTCAACACCGAGTTTCACGGCACAGATGGGCCAATCAGTAGCATTTACTCCAAAGATTTCTCTGCCCCACATCAACACTGGCACGCTACGCTGAACAATCTTGGATTGGAGACGAACAAAAGCCACTTTTCAGGGTCGAATCTAGGCGCATTTACGACACTGACGTCTGTGGATCCGGATACGCGGACTAGGGCGTCTTCCGCAACCGCATATTATCTACCGAATCTTGGGCGAAGTAATCTCCATGTGCTTCCAGACGCAACCGTTCACAGAGTGTTATTGGAAGGTAGAGATGATGAGTGGGTGGCAACTGGCGTTGCATATGCTTGTGGTGGTCAAGAGTTCGTCGTGAGGGCCGCACGTGAAGTCATTCTTTGTGCCGGCAGCGTGCAGTCGCCCCAAGTCCTTGAACTCTCCGGCATCGGAAATCCAGAAATCTTGGAGGCAGCAGGCATTTCTGTGAAAGTAGCGAACTCAAATGTTGGGGAAAATCTACAAGAGCATATGAGAAAGTACCCTAGGTTTCCCTTCCTCGTTACAGATAAAGTAACCAGTTATCAGTGACGGCAGCAATCTACGAGCTCCCATCCGATCTTATTGGGCCCGACGAACTCCGCGCAGATTCCGTTCTCGCAGCCGCCGCCCAAGAAGCCTACAAAACCTCCCAATCTGGGGTCTATGCTATGCTTCCCTGCGCCCTCGGCTACGCCTCACTCTCGCAGGTTATTCCCTCCCCGAAACTCAGATGGATTCTTAGCAACCTTCCCACAGCAGAAACTTCACGTGATAAAATCTTATCAAAACAGTTCACAAACTCGAAACGCGGACAGATAGAATATCTTTTCGACTTGGGCAACTGGTCCCCATATTTCAAGTCCGAGCCGGGGAGGGTTTATGGGACGATGCTTATGATGCTTCAACTTCCCCTGTCTAAAGGAAGTATACACATCACTTCATCCTCCATAAATGACAAACCAGCTATCGATCCAAAGTATTTCGAAGGCCCCGGTGGTGAATTGGACTTCTCCATTATGTCTTACTGTCAACGCTTTGCTGACAAGATCTGTCGCACTTCGCCATTATCTAGCATCATACAAAAGCGTGTGTACCCTCCCGAGTCATTTTTTCCTTCTCCGTCCGAATACAAAGAAGATTTTACTTCTTGGATTCGCTCCTCTTGCATTACAGACTGGCATCCCATCGGCACCTGCGCGATGGGCGGACATGAAGGCATTAAAGCCGGAGTCGTGGATGCAAGATTAAGGGTCTATGGCGTGAAAAGATTGAGAGTTGCGGATGCCAGTGTGATGCCCTTGCATATTTGTAGTCATCCACAGGCAACAGTTTATGCGATTGGAGAGAAAGCTGCGGAGATGATACTCAACGATTGGGGATCGTGAGGTTTGGCTTCGATTTCCTTGTCATGTTCACTTAGGGGGTAGGCACAATTTTCCTCCGCGCTATTTACCTTGTGGGTAACCCCAAGATGACTAGTTCAATCGATAAAAACTCATCCATTTAACTTCGATCCACAAGCTCAGTGGCTAAATTCAGAATCTTCCGTGTTTTCCGCCCTCTATCCCTAGTCCAACCTGATTTGCATTTGAGTTGAAAGAATACACCACCTTGAAAACCTAGAGTATAAAAGCCCTAAAATAGTGTCCTAACCAGACGCCACCTCCGGTGGCCAGATAGATTTCAAAATGTGTCGGCATTTTGACGTTCCACGGAAAGGGTGCTGTCTGCAACAACTACTGGCAGTGATTAAGCTCTCCCAAGATGACAAAGCTTGCCTTGTACCCACCTTCAAGACTGAGCAAATGGTTCGTTGTGCTCTCGAGCGACGTTTCCGAGGCGATATATTCTCTGCTCGATCCATACTCAGTCAAAATACTGGAGATTTTTGATTGCGGTATCGACCACGCTAAATGTCAAGGAGACTCCAGCTTCTTTCGTTCTATTCATGATGAAAACAAATTAGGAAAGTTTTCCCACTTCAGCGCAACAGCCCTCGTGGATATACAGTCACCCACCCTCACCATATAGTGATGCGTCTTTGAAGTCTCAGTTACATACGATTAAAGTACTGTCTGAACAGCACAGGCACATGGAGCTGTAAATGTGTATGCTCTTCTCATCTCCTATGTTTTGACACACATAGTTTCAGCAATTGGTCTTGCAAGATTCCGCACGGGGATTTCACCAACACTGTTCACCGGAAAAAGCTGGTCCTATTCAGCTCAAAGGCGACGGAACCAATAGCAGCCTCATGGCAAGGTGGATCGGAGTCTCTCCACAAACATGGTTAGGAACCACAAAGCACTATTCCAAGAACGTAGAGACGTTAAATTCTTCTTGTAGTCACAGATCTTGACATCAACTTGGATAAGGTGCTACCAATTCGTGTTGTCATTACTGAGTTGATTAGGGCCGTCAACCCCAATTTATCGTCGACCTTATCTGCATCATTTTTAGAGGCCTCTACATCCTGAATCCACTCTCCCACATGCAGCCGATCAATTGCAACTGTGCCTATCTCAGAGGTCATGCCGATACTCTGGCAATGTTAGACTAAGTTTAAGACTTTCCTTCACAAGCGGATTGAATCAATCGAAACCTCAGAATTCCCAAAGAAGTAATGTCGCCATTCACCATCGTCTCCTGGGATTTGGATACACCTGGCACAAGATCGGGTAGATTGTTGATCAGATCTTTGATAAAAGCGGTAAGCGTCTCAAATTTGGCTTTATCATGAATCGCCTATTTCCTCTTCGCTATCGTGTTAGGTTGTAGTCGAGTATCTAGTGGAAACAGCCGCTGAAACGATTTCCGGAAGCAGCTGATTGCTAACTGAATCCTATAGCGGTCCCGAAGTTTATCAGCGTTCAGACAGAGATACAATTGACTTAAGGTATCTCTCTATAAGACCTTGTTTCGAACTATCTAGTTCCTTATTGCATCCTTCTTTCGGATCTTGAGTTCTCGACAAGATCACCCCAGGTGAGTAATATCTCCTTTTAGTAGTCATGTTAGATTAAAAGGAGTTCGGGGTAGCCTGGAAGTAATAAATACATTATAAGCAAGTGCTGAGAGTGAGGCCCACGCCACCGCACCAATCAGAAGGCTGATGGGCTCGAACGGGTCCATGGTGGACGAGAATGTGTATAGATCAAGAGTAGAACGTAAAGGATTGAATAAAAACTAAAGGGAGACTAGTCAACTTCAAAGTCTAGATATACGCAGTTTTTCAAAAGATGTAGCTGAAAGACGCGTACTGATCTCGTGTGGCCGGGCTGAATTTGCTTCCGGTTTTACGGCCACCTTGGATGTTTGTACAGCCTTCCCTCCTACATAACCTGCAATATTCATACCTCAGCATATTCTAACAGTGGCTCCCTAGGACCTTTTGACAGAAGTATTAACGAGAATGGAACGGCCACGAGGGTATTTGAAGCAGTGGATTGGGAATTGACGCTTAGAAGAGGGGTAATCGTGCAGTCTAGTGGGTCTGAAGTAACACTAAAGGAAGGGATGTAGGGTAAGCTAGAATGTACTTTCGAGATGTGAGTTAACTCCTCCGATCTCGCATCGCCTGCAGCAGGCTTTAAGGAGTCATGCCGTCTCTTCACCCACCGCTTGGAAGAAGTCCGCTCTTCGGGGTACTGGCCGCATTTTATCTGTCTCTCAAGTTCCAGGATTGGATAGTGGAAGCTCTCAAATATTTACGCCGAAAACTATACAACACAGAAGAAGAAGACAGGTTGGAAACGAAAGCCCACGAGGGTATCAAAGATAAAGCGTAGCAAAGAATTTGGTATTGGGTGCTGATGGCATTGCTTATGGTCCTTGCTTAGATGCTGCTCTCCTGACGAGATGTGAACCGGAACCGAACACCAGCGAGGGCATCAAATATAGACCACGACCAATATTTTGGCATAAAGCCTTCAGCAGAAACAAAGAGATTACACCAGAACAAGAAAGGGAAAACTATGATATTCGAAATGGCATGGATACGTGCGTTTTATAGGGACATCCACACCTAGACCTGTATAAGAGGTTTGATGGGAAACCAAAATTGTGAGCCCGGCTCTCAGCATACGATAACAAGCCTGGGGGCCATGATCTTAATTGGTACAATATTTATTCGGTTCTAATTTGATAGTATTGCAGGGATAAAACCATACTGTTTTATGCAGGAGAACCTTGGAAGCTATGGAAGGATTAAGTTCGAGAGTTTGGACTCTGGCTCATACTTTCTGCTGCTGGAATTGGAACGATGATATTTTCAGGTACTTGTCAAAATTTATCGCTGTACGCTCTAATGATAGCTAATGCCCTAGAATCATTCCAGCGAACCCCTAGATTGCTTAAGGAGACTATACAAGTAGCAGGTACCCGAGCTCTACCACCTCAACAGAAGTCGAATGCCTCCACCCCATCCACTTCATACCGAATCAACTTCATTTTCTCCAAATGCAATTAACAGCACCGTCAAAATTACATTCGCGTTTCCAAGATTTAGCTCGCGGCGGTGAGAGCGACGATGTTACGACATACGTTTGGAAATTTCAGGAGCAGTATCACTTCCATGGGTCACCTAGGCCCCAAAATGTACCAAACCCAAAACTATCAACATGAAAAAACAACTACAGCTGCGAAGCGCTACGTGGCTACTATAAACTACCTAGTTTACGTTTCGAACTCATACCTCAAGATTATACACATACATCTAGCTCTCTCTATACATGCCTTTTCACGTCGTCTCAACCTCTCACAAATACGTCGAAACCGAACCTCCTAAGCATAGCTAGCCCACCCGGAATACAGCACCGCCAAATTCCGCTCATCCGTCGCCATCTGAATAAGCTCATTAACTGTCGCCCTTGTACTTAATGTCTTACTCAACTTCTTCTCCACCACACTCAAAGCCCGTCCCGCCTCGCCCGCCTGCTCTTCTCGTTTCTTGTTACTCTGTTCCCCACCATCGTCGATCACACCCGATATTCCAATCGCCATTGCCGGGCCAGGGGTGCTACCAGGCATAACGCTTCCCGCTCTACTCGGACCGGCGCCATTTGCTGCGTTCGTTTCTTGGGGCCCTTCTTGCATCCTCTTTGCTTTCGTAGGTGTTACGCTCCAGTTAACTAGGGGGTCGTAGCGCAGGACATTTAACAGCGTCATAATCGACTCGCGTTCTTCCCGAAGTGTGTCCATGGTGAATTCACAGCACCTCCTAAACACACCTTCTGTTTTCGTATACCCCATTGCATCGACTAGGTCGCGGGTGAGCCTAAAAGGCACCACTTCAGGAACAGGTAGAACGCGTCCGGCTTCGAAACTAACCCCGAGGTCGATGTGAACGACTTCTCCTGATTTCTCATCGAGGAGGATGTTGTGGCAATGGCGATCTCCGAGGCCGAGAACGTGGCCGAGGATGGAGATTGCGGCTGTGGATCGTGTGTATGCTAGACGTCGTTCAAACCATTCGTCGGGGTCCTCGAACCGCTCGAGCAGGAAGTAGCGTAGGACAGGATGGAAGTTGTCTGCTGCTCTCTGCCATATTTTGACCCGTGTATTCAGTGAGTCGTTTTGGCATTTCCCGATTTCCTTGCGGCATTGTTCTGATCTCCAGTCACTCGGATAGTATTTTTCGTGCGCAGGCATGACGTACGAGTGGAGTGGCATGGTGTTTGGTACGAATTCCATCAGCCCGGATCGAGTGGAGAGGGGGAGGACTTTATAGGTGCGGATTCCGAGGTTGCGGATGCGTGTCGCTGTATGGTTCTTCAGAAGACGAGACACCTGATCGAAGACTTGCTCCATGATGGCGTCTTGCCGGAGGTCATCGTTGCCGGATTTAAACTTGGATTGAGTCAGCTTACGTTGTAGAGATGCACAGGTTGATACATACAAGTTGTTTGTACGGCCTGCCATCAGAAGCGAGTGCCGTGATGATCTTCGGTGCGCTGAGGCCGTTGGCAATTGTCATCCTTGGTTTGAACCCAACGATCTTGGGCAAGTCGCTGTAGTCGCAACTGGCACGAACCTCAATTGCTAGTGTGGCGGGAGGGACCCCCATCGGCGGAATCTTCTGAAGCATTGCCTTCGACTCTCCATACTTCTCCAGCGCGATGTCTCTGCCCATCCGGTTATCCTGTTCGTTCTTGAACATGGCAAGGTTGTGATAGAGTCCATTTGATTGATATATCACATTCCAGTACTTCCCTGCCTTCCTGTCGCTACCTAACATCTGGGCGATCTGAGCCGCAGCCCGCTGTCGAGACTTCGCCGACTCATCTTTTGAGCGGACGACATCCTCTCTTGTAATTGAACCGACCTTCATTTGAATAGCAAAGATCTGGTGCATACCATGATACGGGTGCTCAGCACAAATTCGGAACACTAGCTCAAACAAGAGCTTCTGGAAGTCGGTCGCTTCTGCCTGTAGTCGGGATGATAGTTGGTTCATCAGGAGGGCGAATTTACCGCTGGGTACTCTTGAGAGATAAGCTCGAACAGCCTCATTCGCTAAAGGCATATCTGAATACTCAAGCCATAGGGAGAAGACACGGAGAGCGTCGTTGTTGTACTCGTCGCTCGCTTGGAGTGAGAGGAGGTAATTCTCCAAGCATTGACGTAAGAATTGTTCACGGCTTTTGCGCAACCTCTCATACTCACCATGGTCGAGATTATACCAATTTTGGGCTCGCTGCGCGTTTCGTCGGTAAGTTTCCCTCATACTCTTGCTCTTGTCCGTTTGGCTCAGCTTTAAAAAGTCTTGCCATTCCTGGTGCTTGCGGTCCATTACCGTCTTGATACGCGCAATGTCTTCAGCGGCCTCTGGGCTTTGTAATTGCTTATCGCAGAAGAGGGCATATTCGTGAAAGACTTGCCCTGGGTATGTGCCTTGTGTTTGTCCTTTCAGCTCATGAATCGCCGGTTCGAGGTACTCCTTGATAATGGTATCAGGTTTGGCCAAACGAGCTTCAGCCAGATGATGACCCTAAGGGTGTTAGTATCAACTGTTGGATTCTTCGTAATTGTACTTACCAATTTCGCTAACAACACTGGTAGACTGATGTTAGTGGCTTGAGAATCAAAATTGGCATTATCGATAAGATGCTGGCGCATTCGAATGGATGTTTCGGCCTCGCCTTGCTCCCAAAGAACACTGGCGACCTCGTGTTGCGCGGCCACTTCAATGTCAAGGCCTACCGACTTGCATTGCTGCACGATATCTGACAAATAAGTAACACTCGCCAGAGATTCCTGAAGAGCCCCCTGTTTTCTGCAGATAGCTGATGACGAGACAAGCGCTTCCACTTCCATGTGACGAACTGTTCCAGTGCGTGCACATAGTGAATCTAGCAACGAGGGGTTGGTACTCAGTACGCTGAATAGCGTTTCTCGGCAAGACAAAAGTAGTCGAACGTCATCGAATCTACGCAAAATTTAGCAATCTAGGGGGGTGATAGCGGATTTGGGGGACGTACTCTCCTGCTCGCATCCATTTCTCCCGACCTTTCATTTGATCCCAAATATCGAGGAGATGTTCCGGGTTTGTGCAAGTGACAATGTCGTCTGCTTCTGTCAACACGGCAAGCGTTCGCAGAGGAGTTTTCATCGACGTAGAGGAACTGTCGCGACCGGAGAAGTAACTCATGGTGGCTAAGAATTGTCGGTTAAGCGACTTCCTGGCGCTCAAAGCGTCGGAGGCGTAGTGCAAGCTCTGGAATGCCTTAAAGAGTGTACTCGACTCGGTATGGTTCCCTTCTGGAGCTTTGATATCCCATTGACCAAGTTTCCGTGCAGTGTGGAGAGTGCTATCAACAACATCGTCCCCAATATCCTTGAATTGGTCGTTGGAAAGTAATGAGTGGGTAATGCTGTTCATGTTAAGTGATATAAGTGACTTAACCATTCCTCGAGAATCAACCGATTCGATCGCATTAGATCGCCGAATCTGGCTGTCTAGGCGAGCTCCGCGAAACAAAAGGCTCTTCACCCCATCTCCCTCGTAGTCCAAGCGATCCAGCACCGAAGACAGGCTAGAACCCCTATCTACTCCATAGAATGAGTCCGGTTCGTCCAGATTTTTGTAAATAGAAAGCTGCAGCTCAACTGGAAGTTTGGGCGGCCCTACTAGTATTGATGATCGTCTTGAAGTGCTCTTGACGATTGGCTGACCTGATGAGGTCTCTGCGAATAGTAGCGCACTTCTGTACATACCACAGAATGTTGCAGCTTGGGACGCTTTTAGGTAATCCACTTCCACCCATCGATCACGGTCGACTCGGGTTACCTCTTTCGGGGTAGGCTGGCTGCGGAGGTAGAGAATGGCCTCAATCAGGATTCGCACGTATGAAACGGTAGTCGAATCGCAGTTACTAAACCATGACATGGTTGCTTCAGACATAGTACCCCGAACAACCCTTTCTCCATCGAAGTCTTGTAGTAAGACGAGATGGAGAATATAAGGGAATAGCAGTTCTGCCATACCTTCAATGCCTTGAAGGATTCGGGACAATGAGCCTAGAATTGGATCTTGCGCAGCTACTTGGCACAGTGAAATGGCGAGATCTTGAATCCATGTAGATACGGATTTGGGTTGAGAAGGATATGCACTCTGCTCAAGCGTCTCAGTATGTACGACTGACCTGGGCTCGGGTTCCTCTGGCATAGGTAGATTGAGGGCGGTGCCAATGGGTACCGGTACTGTCTTTTGCAATTCTCCAACATAGGTGTCATCCGAGGAGAGGCGGGATATGAGCAACCGTACTCCATCTTCTGCCAGGCTCACCTCCTTACGATCATCGCTATAGAATAAGTCGATAATATTCTTGACGATTGCCGCACGCGAACTCTTACCTAGAGATGCTCTCGGGGAATGAGACTGGCCAGACCAGGGGCGGGACAGTCTTGCACTTCGCTTCACCTCTCCGCAAGCACTGAAGGTCCGGCCTAAGACTCTAGCTGCCCATAATAGATAGCCATCACCGATATTACTACGTTGACATGATTCCCATACCTGGGGTGCATAGTCAACTACGTCCGCATCTGATCCGAGGACGTCTTCTCGGGCGGTCAGTGCTGGCTGAAAGTTCTGGCAAAGGAGCCCAAGGGCAACCTCTCGTGAGGTCTTATTGAGAAGTCTTCGATCAGACCGAACGTCATCTAGTATTTCCAGCAGTAGCCTACTCTCGTCACTACCTTTTATTGAATTACCCTCAGTACGGACACGAGAAGCCGCTGTAATAATTGACTTGAATGCCTTGACGGCAGAATTTGAGCCACCAGAGGCGAGTGTATTGGCGAGTGACTCGAGGTATGTTGTGAACCATGCATGAAACATTTGCGCTTTGTTCATCGTTGCGGTGTGTTGAGACTGCTGGGTAGTGCTCTCCTGGGAGGATCCAAGGAATTCTCGAATAGAGATGAGGATAGACAAGCCAATCCCGGTTACGAAGTTGAGCTGAGAACTTAGATAGCGAGCCCCGTGTTCGAAGAGATACTGCACGATTCCTAGCGTATCCTCTGCGCATTGTATGTCTGTGAGAAATGGTCGTAGAGATTGAAGAGTCATGTGCAAAGGATACCCTTCATAGGCGACCTCTCCTGCAAGGGCGATGAGGATACGGACCTTACGGATGATGGACCGAGCGTGAATCGAACCAAGAGCTGGATGAATACGGTCCAGGAGCATCCGCATTACAAAAGTGAAATTGCTCGGCGTCCAAAAGCGTACCGGGTCACCACCAGTGCGACGGCACAGACGTTCAAGTTGGTCAATCAGATAGAAAGCAGAAAATGACGGCTCGATTTTTAGATCAAGTTCCTGACTGGAGTGGCTGATAGTGGTCATGTGGGTGAGCGCTTTCGCAGTGGCTGTGAACGCAGGCCGTTTCTCTAGAGTTTTACTGAAGCGCTCTTCGTGATCAACCGTTTGCAAGATGTGTCCCAGGACTCTGGGGAAGTGGTCCTGTATTAGCGAAGAATATTGCTCTGGTCCAACCAAATCGCGCAGAAGCATAGCGTTGCTCGCGTCAGACTTGTTGCGAGCAAAACCTTTGCATGTGTCCCAAGAAAGGGTATATGCAGCTGCTTTACCAATATTTCTCATCAATATATCGGAGCTTATAGTGCCAAGTTGTTGGGCTAAGTAGCCCACCTCTTCTTTCAGTCCAAGCATAATGGCTTGCCCTACAGCCTCGGACTCGACGTCACGGAGAAGGTCGTCCAGTTTGCGGTAGTTAAAAGTTTGAAACGGTATTTCTGAGAATTTCCGCTTCCGATCTAACCATGTGAAGATGATCTGAGGAGCGAAAAGCTTGAAGAGTGCCTGTGGATCTGCTAAATCTCTTGCTCTTGCTACTTCGAAAATACACCGCTGTGCATGGCTTGCTGCGCGCTCAACTGAGCCCGCTGTTGCGAAGATGCGATACACAGTTTGTCGCAAAAGGGTGTGCCATCGAGATGCTAGCCTGGCTAGTACTAGCAATCGAATGGCAATCCCTTCAATCCAATCATCGTCACCAGGCAGATTGTCGTCAACATCTTGTAGGATTTTGTCGTGTTCAGACAAAATGAAATCTTCAAAAATATTTGCCAGTCGCTCCGCAATGTGGTATTTCACTGTAATCTCTCCATGCGAAAGAAGGCCAAAGAGGCTCGTTCGAACAGATGGAGATTTGCGGTTCTGGCTGAAGTCGGGTTGGTGCTTGAGCAAGCCATGGAGGAAGTTTGCGATAGCCTTTTGAAGGTTTGGTGACCTCCTTACTCCACCTTTTTCCATTCCCTTGATATAATACGCGTACATCGCTTCTGCGTTCTCGTATAAGTCTTGGGCTTCTCGGTCATTAGGCTTCGGGCTCCAAACAAGGATAGTTCCAACCAATACCTCCACCACCATGCCGTTTGCTACTTCGGAAGTGTTAAATTCTCGTGCACAGGGATCAATAAGGCCATCACTAAGTCGTTCGAGAAGCCTCAAACACGATGTCCTTTGAAACTGGAAGCATGTTGAAAACAGGGCTCGTACAAATTGCCGCGAGCGAAGTAGTTCAGCCTCTGAAACCGACACTAGATGTTCAACGAACCCGGTAGGGACCACGTCCAACTGGTCGTCTAGATTATCGTCCAAAGATGCGATCAGATGAATGTAGGCCGAGCAAGATGAGCGGAGAGCCGCGGCATCAGTTTCGGCCTGAACATCATGTCGAGGGACCTCAGTATCGGGGTTGAACACGCCCCCACCCGGTTGGGAATTTGGAGTCTCGTCAATATCCATGAAATCATCTTCTTCAGCATAGAAGGATTCTTTCATTTCTGTTCGATCTCCGAGAGTTTTAGATAGATAGACAGCGAGCAGGAAGGTTCCTGCTTCTTTGAATGATACCCGTGACAACGTCTTCACTTGGCGAATGTCGGGAAGGCTGCGTGTGCAGACTTCTAGGACTGCGTCTACTTTGTATTGCTCAATGTCGCGTCTAGATAGGAAGCTCACGAACGATTGTGTAAGACTGTCGACGGAAGATTCAAGACTTGGGGTGCGACGATCATCAGAATCGCTGAGGTATCCAACAGCTGAGACGACAATGCAGAAGTTTGTAATGATACGCATCATGTCCGAGGTTATACCTTGCGGACTCTCCTTAGACCATGCTCTCCAACGTTGCCGGGTCTTCTCTAGCTCGGAAATGCAGAATTCGAGTAATTTGGTCTCCAGCTGCATAGGATGGTGCTCCGAAGGTGTGGAATCTATGAGGACGCGTTTCAGATCCACTGATACTTGAAAATTCTCTTGATCATCCAGTAGAAGCAGGTAGTGGGTAAGCTTCTTGTATTGGGAAGTCTGAATCTGAGCCTGCGCGATTGGGCCTAGCACCATGAAGGGTGAAGCATCAATAGGAGTAAAAGGCCGATCGAGACAGGAATGGAGTAAACGTAATATATCTCTAGCATCACAATGATGAGCATTTAACAAAGCATATGTTCTCTCCGGAAACATGCCTGCGACTGTTAGTATGAATGTGATTCTGCCAAGGACGCCATTACTTACTTGGCGTCCACTTGGTGAATAGCCAGTTCAAGATGCGTTCCGCCGTCTGGTTAAAGAGTGTTGGGTTTTCGGTGGTTCTTTCTTGTATAATGGTCGCCAACAAAGAGGAACTAGTTTCTGTGAGTAACGCCGGCCCACTGAGCTCGATGGATAGTAACATGCTTTGAGCAATGTCAGATATCGCCGAATAGGGAACGATTTCCAACCGAAGGAGAACATTCAGCAAATGACATGCGGCTCTGGACGAAGAGATCGATGTGATAACTCGAGATGCACTTTGCCACGCCGATATCCAAAGTGGCGATAGAGAAACATGACTAGCAGACTTTTGAAAGGCCGCCCTGTTCTACGTCAGATGTTGTCACCGTCCTAGAATTGGAAGACTTACGCTGCTAGCCCTATCATTGCCCATGTTGAATGAGCCGGATTTTCGTCTGCAATGTAAACAGTGAGCTTCTCCAACATCTGTTTAAGGTCCTCCGTGTCCAACGGGCCTTCTTGGGCCATGAAGGCAACGACTTGTAATGCAGCCCTTTTCGCACTGGATCTAGGTTCATAGATGTGGCGAAGGTACTCTTGAAAATGATGGGTAATTCGCAGTCGCTTTATCAGTATCTCTTCCCTATCTTCTCGTTCTTGAGATATTTTGCGTTTCCTCTCGTCGAGTATGAAGGAGAAGTGAGCAATAGCAGACACTGTCGTCCAAAGACCTTCACAGCGGCTATTGCCCGGCCCCATTGAGAATGCATATGTGTTTAGCGGATGAGTATCATTGCAAGCTTTGCCTATATGTCGAAAGCAGAGATGATGGTCTTCGAGATATTGAAGGGCCGAGCTTTCTTGTCTTCGCCGGTAATCTCCGTAGATTGTTTCTATGAGAGCCTCGAGCTCGGAACTAGTAGTTTCCTCGTGCGTTTCAGCTAGCATGCTCGAGATATGCGCTTCTGTGCGCATTAGAGTGATCAAGATCTCATCCCTAAGAAAGGGATCAGCCCACATAGACTTCATTATGGGCAATAGGTCTCGAATGGTGCTTTTGGTTAGGTCAGTGGAGTGAAGAGTTGTCCGCACTAAGATGGAGTTGATTGCAACGAATGCGGCTGAGTATCCACGGCCAATTTTTCGTTCCAGAAACTGAACCAAGGTTGACAATATTTGACCGGCCTTTTCCAGCACCGGGGCGTTTGAGCTTCTCGTTAGAAACTGTATACAATTCACGAAATCTTCCGCCGTGTGTACAAGATCGTCGGGGATTGACTTTGTCCTTGCGCCGGGCTTCAATGCTGTGTCAGCCGACTCACTGGGGGTACGTCCACGGCTAGACGAGAGGCCGGTGCTCGTCCAGCTGTTTGGAGGTCCCAGGTCGGGCTCTGTGAACAAGCTCGAGAGCGATTCAATGCAGAAGTCCACGGCAGCATCCCAACACTCCCGCGAAAGACGTTCGACGTGAGGCTGGTATTCCAGAAGCGCCCGTAGAGCCTTGGGAAGGTCTTCGAGCAGCGGTTTTACAAGCGCCCCACCCTTCCCCGGCAACACGTCGACTATGTGATCAACGATTAACTCGACTGTCGAGCTTTTGATTGCGCGAACGCCAGAAATTATGATGTGCCGGAGAGCAGTCGCGGAGAGAGGCAGGAGGACTGAGGTTTTCGCGGACTTGGTTCTGCTACGAAGCCATGACGACCGCTCGTCCCGCATACACTGGAACAGGGTTTCGCAAAGCGCAAGGTAGGCTTTGTTTCCCAGATTCTCGAGACTAGGCTTGCCACGGTTGTGCTTAAGGATGTGGATGAGATCCTTGAGACCATTGGTTCTGTCTATGACTCTGGTGGATGAGATGAGGACTGCAAAGCCCATATTAGACACGAAATCACCAGAGCAGGGGTACGCTTACCCTTTGCGTCCTGGATGTTGGTCGCCCCCATGTTGGAGAGTGCGGGTTCCTCTCCGTCTGGGGTGGACTGAGAGGGGACGAGGGCATTTCTAGGGGTAGAAGCTCAATTGAGGGCATCACTAGAGCATCGTGCTTCTTTCCAAGTGTCTCGAAAGCGCGTCGATGGATTCAGCCTGCCGCTTGGGAGTGCTTGCTGTTTCTGCGGAGCTCTGGCCGGGGGTGAAAGCTTCAGTGCTGACTAAGCGGCAGGGATGTAGCGCGTCCAAGCGCGTTCTTCTCCAAAGCTTCCAGCAGGCGCACATCAGGAAAACAGCAACCACGGCCCTGCTACTCCCACTGCCACTGCCACCGCGCCGCCTACCCCCTTGGCGCACAATGCGCAAACCGACAGTCTGATCTCACCATGGCTGATTTCCCAGAGGCGGACAGCCTCACCCGCCTTCAGGGCCTTCACCGTGACCTCTGTGCCTTGACGGATCTGCAGCTGCCGGTCTTGGAGAAGCTCGTGCAGAGACTGGAGGCCAGCCTGGACGAGTTCAAGGCGCTCCTCGACAAGCCGCCAAAGAACGACCAAAGTCGGAAGGCGCTGAGCTCCGGTACGCCGCTCTTCCTGTCGTTGAGAACGCTTCTAACATGTCCCAGGCAAGTTCCCAATTGACAACACTGAATATGAGGTCAACGATGAGTTCAAGCAGCAGACGCTGGAATTGGCGGAGGCCTTGGATCTTGACGAGCTGCAGGCCGCGGCCCTTTTCCTCGGCGCGGAGACTGAAGCCCTGGAGTTTGACCGTTCGCAGCTCCAGACCGCCGTGATCCGCTTCCACCTCCGACGAGAGACCCTGCTCCTGTGTCTGCGCATAATAGTAAAGGCCGCGCTAGACAGTGGGGAGGCCGAGGTCATGGGCCAGGAGACGCTGCTACAGGCGGTCCACCTCATAATGGGTATTGAGGGGGTCAATTTCGAGAATGCCCACAAATTCTGGGCCAAGTGCCTGACGAGCATGGAGGCTATAGAGAGGTGGCTGCATCAGATTTCGGAGCGTCTGCAGAGTGCCCAGGTTGTGGGCCAGGTGCCGCTGCCGGGCTTTGTCGAGATCATGACCCTCCAACGCCAGAGCCTTACTCGCCAACACGAGAACCTTGCTGCAATCTGCACCCACATGGTGAAACCTGGGTTTGCGAGTCTGGACAACTTCAAAGCTCTCCTGGAAAAGATCAAGACCCTCGACAGGCACGACATTATCACCATCCACTATGTGCCTATGTTCATCCGGCTAGCTTCTTGGGTAGCATTAGAGTCGAACACCAGCTTTAGTGATGCAAGGGCCCTGCATGCCTCCTTCATAGCTGGTAGAGAGAGCGATAATTGGTCTCTGCGGACTTTTCATGCTGCAGCCTTGACCTGGTGGTTGGCAGAGTACAGCGGCAGATACATCGACCCCAATCCCCATGACCCCGATCTCCGAAACGTCAATTTCGAAGAAGAAGCTAGCGCGCGATCTGAGGTGTTTCTAAAAGCTCTCAATGATGGAGCTTTCAGCTTTATGTTGTCTTTCTGCCAAGATGTCCGCCCGACTCGATGGTACGACCCAGCAAAAACGAGCATGATATCTTGGCTGCTCCATGACACCGCTGTCTTGCCGTCGGACTCGGCACAGGCCGAAGACTTCTTCAAAGTCCTTGTTATGGAGCAGCTGCAGACCTTCGTGGACTCCTTTATAACGAACATGCCCGATACTCTTCGAAGGCTCAAAGTTGAAGAGGATGATCAACGAAGGCGCCTTCAATCACACTTCCAGCGAAGCCCAGCAGAACAAACTCTGCATCTGGAACGGTTCTTAGTCATCATTTCATACGCCTACGACGGATTTGAAGAAGCCGCAGACGATTTCTGGAGTGACAAAGAGAGCAATCTGTATGGGTTCCTGCAATGGGCCGCGAAACGACAGCCTACTCCGCGCATCGCGGCTTTTTGTGAGATGCTCAGAGCTATATCCACCGGGGAGTCCAATGCCGAGTTTGCGCACAACTTCCTGATGGAAGAAGGAGCATCAGCCTCTGGAAAAATACGAAGAACGAGCTCTTTGAGCTACACGCACATATTCAATGAACTCATTGAGTTCCGAACCAATATTCACGAGCCAAAGAAAACTATTCAGGGCGCCTTGTATCAACAGGCGCAGCACCATGCAGATCAGATTGAGGAGCCAGAAAGTGGGAAAATGCTCGAGAGCTATCTACGTCTGCTTGCCCATCTCTGCCGACAGAGTCCCCTCGCACGGAACTGGTTATTGGACCATCCTGAATACAGTATCACAGGTCTCTGCTTTGGATTGTGTACGGACAAGGTCGACAGCCGCGTCCGCGCCGCTGCTTTCGATGCTATTTCCGGTTTACTTTCATACAAGAACGTCCAGCGTGCAACTGCCGTTTGGAATGATCTTGACAGCTGGACAGTATCCGGCTTCTATGTTGGCTCTAAACAGAGTAATGTCCCAGGCCCTCTTCATCGAGACGAATTTTGGGCTACGTTGGCAGACCAGTATGATGAATCCGTTGCCTTCATTAACCTTCTCCATTCTCTTGTGGAACCATATTCCGATGATCAGGGCCTTAATGATGCTCTGCCGTTCCCGGAGAGCCTAGGTTCAACCCATAGAATGCCCGGCATCGAGAAATATGTCGACTTCGCCATGCAATCAGTCTTTGCAGAGCGATCCCAGGACGTGCAAGATTCATTGGAGCGTAATGTATTAAGATGGAATTGTCTACGCTTTATAGTAGCGTCTCTTTCGACATTCAACGAGAACCTTGTTGTCTTTGCAAACAAGTCCAACATCACAGTTGATTCGGTCATCGAAGCTTCATCCTTAGCTGCCTATGTCACCCTTCATCCATTCACCCGCGTGATGGAATGGCTCTTTAACGACAAAGTCTTAAGAGCTCTTTTTGCAGCTTCCCATCACGATGTCAATGAAGTGGATGCATCACCATCAGATTCTCCTTTGGTTCAATCCTTAATGTTAAGCATTGAGGTCATGGACCTGATTATGAGGTTACAGGCAACATACCTTGACATCGTCAGGCCTTTTATGAAGCAACAACCCTCTATGCACCATCTACCGGTCTCTAATCCGGCCCTCGCCTCCTTTGAAGACGCGATCCTCAACAATTTACAGCTCATCGTCGATCTCGGACTTTACTGCGGCACCGGACACGAGACGCTTACAATTGCCTCTCTCCAGCTTCTCGAAAAGTTGTCTTCATCTCGAAAGCTCGCTGTATCTCCGGCAGGATTTGGCCAGCGTTCAGGCCGTAGCAAAATTGTCGGGATCTTGGAGAAAGATAATGAAGCCGAGCGTATCGGGCGCTGTCTTTTTAGCCTGATGCGACAAAGCGAGGATGAGATTGAGGCTGGTCAAGAAGCATCTGGGTACATTGTTAAACTTCGAATCCTTGACTTCCTGAACAGTTGTCTCGCCGCAGTGTCAACAAGGCCTACGATAGCCCACATCCTGCTCGGCCTTTCCTGCGGCAGCACAAGTGTGCGCGTTGCTGATGACAGCCTTTGGGCAAATGGGCAGTCTTTGTTCCACGCCATTCTAATACTTGCTGTGAACTACCCAGATCACAATGGGAACACGTTCATTGCCTGGCAATCTGAAATAAGGAGTCGATGTTGGCTGTTGCTTCAGAAATTGTGGAGATCGCCGCTGACAAGTTCGATCGTGATGGAGGAACTACGAATTAACGAGCTGCTATTTATCCAGGCTCCTCAGCTTGTTGCTGTCGACGGAAGCACATTATGGAATGGTTTCTCTCTTGGCCAAGCATTCGAACTCGAACAGCAGGGCAGCCCCGGATTTGCCGCTTTCCTCTGCGAACCATCGGCCATTGCTCTACAGAACTTCCTGCAGCAACGCGCAGCTTTTCTAGACTACGAATCAAGAGAACTGCGATTGACAGTCAGAGAGGGAATGCCGACACTCAAGTCACGGATCCAATCTGTTTTGTTGGGTACAACGATAAGGCCGGGCGAGGATCCAATTCCTAATCCAAATGTCTTCGATTTATTTGACTTTATCGAGTTCGACTTCCCAGAGAGACCATTAGCTGACCACAAACTGCTAGAAGGCATCAATTTAGCTGTTTGTCAAGAGGAAAAGGATGGTGTGATGCTCTTCGTATTGCCTTTGATCGAGCAGCTCTTCCTCCTCAAGATGAAGGTTTGGAAAAAAGAAAGCCCGCCTCAGGATGAGCAAAAACAGCTTGAAGAGCTTGAAGAAGCCCAACGGTTGCTCGTCTCTTTTGCCGAATACAATCGTCGGGTTCAGATTGTCAGCTACCATGAAGATATCCTCCGGTCGTGGGTCCAGCTATTGGTTGTTACGCTCCAGGGCTGCGAGTTTGACGTTAGCGCTCGAACTTCGTTCATCCTCCAAACGCTTCAAGTAATCTTACCTAAGCTTGAGATGGCCTACAACAGCGACATATTCAAGGCCCTGCAACTTGTTAGTCTTGCTGTGTCACTTATTCAAAGGATTGAATTCGACTCTACTGCGTTCGAAAAGACCAAGGCTGGGGACTTCGCAAATGACCGACTTTCGCAGCTCTTCCGCGCAGCCTTGGTTGGTATCTACAGTCCTGTATCGAACACAGAGCTCCGCGAGTACTGCTACCAGATCTGTTTCAGGTACATCCAAGGCACCTTTGAGAAAGCTACCAAGGGATCGCCATTGGGGCGTCACGTGTTGAACACGGTAAAGACCTGTGGGGACCACCTTCTCGAGGTAATATGCGACGATGCCTACAGTGGTCAAGGGACATGTAAAGTTTCTGCCCTACTCCTTCTCAATGCATTGGTTGCCGTGGCCATTCGACAAGAGTCTAAATACATTTTGGAAGCTTTCGTGTCACTAAACTTCATTGGTGTGCTAGTCGACAACATCAAGCACATCCCAGACGATCTCCGAGCCGCGGCAGCTCCCCAAGTCTCTATGCTCTTATCGTACTACGATGCCAGTCTCGCGCTCCTTCTACGGATATCCCAAACCCGCCTCGGCGCTGCGTATGTCCTGAATGCCGGCCTATTCCTATCGGTTCGAGAATCGCGTATCTTTGATGTAGATCCAGATATCGGACTCGGTAAGTCCCTTTTCTCTCTCTTCTACTCGCTATCTAATTCAATCGTGTAGAGTTCGACAACCCCGATGCCCTTAAAAAATACTATGACCTTATGCTAGCCATGCTTCGCGTCATCAACGCCGCAGTTGTTGCGCGCGGCCGCCAGAACGATCAGACCATCTTCCAAGCCAGGGAGTTTCTAAAGGAGAATCGACATTCAATGGTTGCAATTTTCAAGCGAAGTGTTAACGTAGGCGTTAGCGGGATTAATGGAGGATTGGGTACAACGATTGGTGTGAACGGCAGCGTTAATGGTGGCGTTGGAGAGGATTTGACGGATTTAGTGGATTGCTTCACTCTCTTGGTTGAAATTACGGGGTACTTGGAGGTAAGTCACTAACAAACGCAGCTTTTGGATGGAATGCAACGAAGCTAATTTGGAGACTAGTACGAGGATTCTTCGAGCTTAAAGAAATCGAGAGCGAATATCTTCTCGTAGAATCAATTTATGTGAAAGGGGGCTTTGCATCCTACATTTGAAGACTGGAGTGAAGTGAATTTTCGGGCAATGGATATGGAAGCTGGGTTTGTATAGTATGTTGTTCATAGATCATCTACACGACGAAATGCACCTCAAAACTAGTTCTTTCATACTTCGGTCTTCATCTCTATCTCCTTGCCGATTGTGTTGTGGTTCAGACATGCCTGCGGAGACCCTTTCCCCCTCATCTAATGCCAAGACCCGGATGTCAAAAAGTACCCGAGATGCCGAAGCCGAAGCTTACCATACCTAAATTTTTTCACATCCAGACGACCCTGGCTTTCTCGCGCACTGTACCAAGCCCTGCAATTTGATTACGAAGCGTTTGTTGCATTCCACGCTTTTCTAAGGTTGTTTCTCCGCGCTCATATCCAGCTTTCTGTCACTGCATTCCTATTTCCACGTACCCCTGAACCGTTCCTTCCGCCTTAGCAATGCAGTGCTTTGATGCATGCGCTTACTATATACGGCACTGGGATGTTGCAACATACTGGTTGCACTTTAGGTTGCGGCATCGGCCACTCGGGATGGGGAACGCAAAGACAAGTTGATATGGGTTATTCAAAATATGTGAAGTCTTGGTAGAGCGATGGGGAGAAGATTGTACGGTATATAAAGATGAGTGGGCATCTTCAGGATAGGGAATTTCTTTTCTTGCATTTACATTCTCACTACGTGACTTGTACTCTCTGCCGACGAGATTTTTAGACTTTGTTAAGCAAAACAAGAAACAAACGACTACTGCAATACACATAGACAGCCAATTCCACCCCACCCTACCGCCAGCCTCTTTATCCCCACAACTGTTTATACACAATGACAACCCCACCCCTCCCCGACACCCAAAAATCCCTAATCTTCAACGTGCAAACCTCCGCCCTCTCCCTCACAACCTCATCTCCCATTCCCAGAGCGGAGGAAGCGGGTGAACATCTCATCCGCGTCCATTCCACCGCCATAACAAACGGCGAACTAACCTGGGCGCCTTTCGTAAACTGGCCTATTGAACATGTCCCTTGCTACGACGTCTCCGGGACAATTATGACAGAGGTTGAAGGCAGCAAGTTTAAGAAGGGGGATAAAGTATATGGGAGAGTGGTGGCGGATAGAGAGGGCACAGCACGGCAATATGCGACGATCTTGCCATCTGAGGCTGCGAGGATCCCCGAGACCTTGGGGATGGTGGATGCGGCGACTGTGCCTATGAGCGCGCTTACAGCGTGGCAGGCGGTGTTTGAAAAGGGGGGTTTGAGCGCTGTGCCGTATGTGTCTGATGATGAGGGGGTTGTGGGGGGGCAGGCGGTTGGGAAGAGGGTTTTAGTGCTCGGGGCCGCGGGCGCGGTTGGGAGTTTTGCGGTGCAATTTGCGAAGATTGCTGGCGCGTTTGTGGTGGGGACGGCGAGTGTGAAGAACAGGACTTTTTTGGAGGAGAGAGGAGTGGAGGTTGTGGATTATACGAAGACAAGTATGAAGGACTGGGTAGGCGGGCAAGAGGAGAGGAAGTTCGATGTAGTGTTTGATTGTGTTGGGGGGAAGAGTATGCTTGATGGATGGAATGCAGTGAAGAGTGGTGGCGTTTATGTGAGTGTTGTGGCTGGGTTTAAAGAGCCAGAGGGAGGGAAGCCTGCAGGCGTCAAGACGGAGTGGTTTATTATGGAATCGAGAGGGGAGGAGTTGAAGGCGATTGGGATGTTTATTGAGAAGGGGCTGGTGAAGACTTCGGTGGATAGTGTGTGGACCATTGAGGACTATGAGAAGGCATTCGCAAGAACAGCAACAGGACACGCGCGGGGGAAGGTGGTCATGAAGATTGCAGATGAGGAGTAGGGTGGTAGAGTCTGAGATGAGAGAAGTGCTGGGCTATGTCAAAATTGTTGAAGTAATCTGTAAATTTTGAACAGAGTTTGTTAGCTTTCGTATATTCTTGAGTCGGCCTCCGTTCAGCTTTGTCTGTCCGAAATTGGCGGTTCTGGCCTTCAAGAGAGGAATAGAACCTATAAAAGGAGGACATTTTCTCATGTATAGCAAGGAAAAGCCGGATGCTGCTAAAATCGACCTAATGCTGGATCGGGACAGCTAGATCGTGAATTGAGGACACACATAAGGAATCCTGTACCATTCGAATCGCTTCATTGTTGAAAGAGCCACCATAACCGTGCCGAGTTGATATCCATCCCATCTGTTTATATTCCCTTGTCGTACGTTATGTCCCGTTATTCAATTTACGCGTCTTCTGTAAAAGCGGTATACTCGTCCTTGCTCATCAGCTTCCCTTCCGGCTCCCCTGCAACCTCCAACTTCGCAATCCATCCCTCGCCCTCAGGATCCGCATTTATGCTTCCAGGTTTCGCCTCTAGCTGGCTATTCACCTCAGTAACTTTTCCGCCAATCGGGGTCAAGATATCAGAGGCTGATTTTACAGACTCGACAGCGCCGATTGTGTCGCCGGCGCTGATATCCATGTCGATTTGGGGGAGCTCTATGTACACGACATCACCGAGGGCTTTAGCAGCGTAATCAGAAATTCCGAGAGTACCTAGATGGAGAGAAAATCCCGTCAGTCCTCCGTCGGGAATGCCAGACGTTGAGAGGAAGGTGTAGTACAGGTTTTCCCGTCAGAGGAGAGCTCAATCCACTCGTGATCTTCGGTATACTTCTTCTCTTTTACTACATTCCAGTCAGCACACATTTTTTCCACAGAAATTTTCCAATTGGTGTTATCATGAATTTCTGACCTGCTGCCGATACCGAGAATAACCGGCGCTCAAGTGGAGCTTGTTGCCATCGTTGACATGTCGCCGGGACGAAAGAAGGTGGTCTGCGGACAGCGGAGGAGGTCAATTGACGAGCTGTGCGTGCAACAGAGAGGCGAGCGGCCATTTTGGATGCGTGGAGGAATGCGAGGAAAAGTTGGAGAGCAAGCCAGAGATATGACGGAAGAGCTAGGGTGCCAAGAGAAATGCCAAGAGAAAATGGTATGCAAGACATTTTCTCCGAGCTACTACGAGAGCTTTTCTCGACGACGATCGCAAGACTGAAGACGACGCGACTCAACATGTTGTACGAGATGATAGGAGTGGTAAGCCAGCCTTCGAAGAGATAGCTTACCCAATTACTAACAGCTGTAGGTCCGACCAGGCCGCCTCTCCGAAGTCAAAGAGTAGCTCCTCCATGCCCTCCTCAACTCCCCCGCTCCTAACTCTCCCCTCTAGAATCGTTAAAACTGCCGGTAAAATCGTCCTAGAAAAGAACGGCGTCGTTCGCGGCATCACCAACTGGGGGACTTTCCTGCTCCCCAAGCCAGCACGAAAGCTGCAATCCGTACATCACACCGGACACCACTTTATCATGCGCTTCGATGCGAGCCCTAGAACACAGCATGCACTAAGGAGGACAATGAGTCTAGACCCAAGGATGATTCGGTACAGCATTGTAAAGATGGGGGTTAAGCTGGAGGAGATTAAGGATGTTGGGGGCCATGCCGCGTTTCGGTGAACACATGATTAACGAGAGTGGTGGACAATATTGTATGATGATGGGTGTACATTAAACAGGGTTTGCATTTTCTCTGGAGTTAAGGTAATTTGGAGGCTGAGATTCTTGCCTTTCAAGAATGCGAACCGCGGTCGCAAACGAAACTTGGATATATCTCATGCCCATCGGCCGGCCGTAGTCTATCTTTCGGTTAGAATTGATTTCTTCCACCATAATTCTTATCTACCGCTTACCGGCTGGTGCCCTCGGCGCCGACCTCTATCGTTCGGTAATTTCAAATGATGGATCGTTTACAACGTGCAACGGGGTGTTGGAAGTAATTCGGGCTTGTTCTTGCTACAAAGGGCGGCTTAAAAGTCTTGTCTGTTGACACGTTTCGTTGATGGTGTAGTTGTGGAAGACCCCTAGATGCAAACAGTGGTTGAGAGGCTCAACAAGAATGCTACAAGTTCCAGCAGAGCAACCCCTAAATTAATTTCGTTGTGTTGCTTTTTTAAAGTTCCAGTATGTAGACTGGGCAAAGTTCGCAGAATTTCTTGGGTGCTTGCATTAAGTGCAGGCAAGCTTCATGCGCAAAAACAGACTTCGTACTCAGTTCTTATCGAAATCCGGCCATGTGATAATGGTGCGAAGAGTACAACAGATTATGTTTAAAACAGAAGATTTATCTCCTTATATGGACATCTGGGTAAATATTTTAGATTTAGAAGTCATGTTTCTCCAGGTGTGACTCGAAGTGGTTTAGCCCCTTGCGCATCATTGGCCAATCTCTTCCTTCCTCCCCTCGACTCTTCGCTTGCGACTTGCCTTCCCTCCCCCACACACGAACCGCCAACCGCATTCTCGGTTCTCTTTTCCGGTGTCAAGAATGCACATCATACAGATTGGCAGGGCCATATTGGTGCAGGACTCGTGATGTTGTTTCTCCATGGGGAGAGGGGTAGGGAAAGGTAGAACCGAGAAAGGCCTCCAGGCCTCGAGGCGCAAGAAGAATTCCGAGGACCATTCTCAAGAGCTGAAAGAAGGTTTGGCATCATCTCCAACAACCCTTTGACTCAGTGATCGTCATTCTATAACAGCACCATCCGCTCATCATCAACAACCTAACTCCCAAGGTCTTTTTCTAGATCACGTTTCTTGGCACACCTCGATGGGGTTGTCGCTGGCCCAAGCTCCCGTAGCCCTATGCCAGAGTTTGCAACACCCATCGGAAAACAATTTCCTCAGTTCTCACAATGAGCGTCTTACGCGCTAAACTCGGCTTAAGTTTAGTCCTTCATATACACTTTTAGCCATGAATATCGCTACCCGGAGGGCAAAATGCGACATGGGAGGATACTAGCTCACGGATTGGCATGCACAGTGCTAGGAAGCTAAGAGATGATGATCACAGCTCTACGATATAATTTTCGAGGGGCCCACACGTTTGCTTGAAGCATGTTCCTGCAGATATCTAGCTTTTTTGTGTTCCGAGGCCAAGTTTCGCTACACCTACGAATGACAACCACGACGATGAGTAAAGAAAAGCCAGAAGTCGATCAAACGTCTGCTGTGGCCGTGACGACCTCCGGAAGCCTCAAGGATAATGACATAGAAAAGGCAGCGACATCGTACCTTCCGCAGAGCGATGACCAATACAATGTTACTCTCAAGACATGGTGTGTGGTCATCGTGAGTACCCGCCACCCAATACTGTACACCAATTACTCACTGACATGCAGATTCTGGCTTTATCTTATGGCATTAGCTTCTGGATTGTGCCCGCACTCAGTGCTGTCCAATCTGTAACTGCGACACAACTTGGTGACCCTTCCGCTGCCGCCTTCTATATTGCGCTCTATACTGTACGTGCTTAAGAATGATATAACGGGTATGGATGCTGACTTCAGCAGATGACGGTGACAATTGCCTTTATGTACGGAAAATTTTACGCATGGTCTAATTCTTCCCGCTAACAACTAATAGGGTTTGTGGAGCAAATAGCGATCTTTTTGGGCGTCGGTGGTTTATTGTTGGCGGGAACGTCGTACTTTTCGTCGGATTCATTGTTGGAGGTTCTGCAAAGAACAATACTGCGATGATGGCCGCCATGTCTCTGATAGGCTTTGTGAGTACGGTGGGGAGATTCTAGGTGCAATGGACTGACGAATGTTTCTTAGGGGGCTGGAAATGCTCAAGTATGAAGCCATGGTCTTCTCTCCAGACAAGTTTGATCTAACATCGATAGCTTGCTGCCTTTGCTCTCCCCGAGCTTCTTCCGAACAAATGGCGTGCTGCCGCAATCGTTCTTGCCGGTATTGAGTCTCATGAATGAGATGCAAACTAAGTGTGCTAATTCAGCTAGATGCTGGTGTATATTTTGCAGTTGTAGTAGGGCCTGTAGCCGGAAGATTTACGGCAGAGCATGCAGACACGGTGAGGTCACATTAACAGAACCCCTTGGATTTGTCCTGATCAGACCTTCTAAATAGTGGCGATGGCTGTTTTACGCTCCGGCAATCTGCGTGTTCTTCAGTTTCCTCGGGCTTTATTTCTACTACTTCCCTCCCAAACACCCGCGAGGTATGTGAAATGCTCAAGTTACTTGTTTCTATTAACACTCCTTCTAAGGTCTTCCCACGAAGCAAGCCTTCAAGGAACTGGACTATGTCGGCTCAATCCTCTTCATTCTCTCCGCAACCCTCATCCTCGTCGGCATCGTCTATACCACCACTCTTCCATCTAACAACCCGAAAGTCATTGGAACCCTTGTCAGCGGCTTTACATGTCTTGTGATATTTGGATGTTGGGAAACCTTTGCGCCGCTCAAGCAGCCACTTACGCCTACTCATGTCTTCACTCGTGACAAGGGTCGGGAACTTACTGCCCCCTTTATCGTTGGTTTCGTCGTGACCATGTTTTACTATGCAATTAATGTGATCTATCCAACGATGATCGCGGTTTTCTTTACGGATACAACGACCGACTTCAAATACGGCATTGTTATGACACTCCCCCAGAATTTAGGTATGCACGGGTTTCTTGAGTTGATCAGCGTTTTAGCTAATTCTCCAAGGTCTCTGTTTCGGTGCCGCTCTTCTAACTATCTTCGGTCGTAAGATTGGGCATTGGAAGTGGACTCTGACTGCCTCAGTCAGCATTATGGTGGTCTTCGGTGCTTTGCTAGGCCTCGGAAACCCTAACCGAAAGGGAATGATGATTGCGTTTGTCTTCCTCGCTGAAACTGGCTTCGGATGGGCTCAATACCTTTCTATTGCCTTCATTCAGTTCGGTGTTCCGCAAGTTGAGCTCGGTATCTCTGGTGGCTTAGCTGGGGTGTCGCGGTTTGCCGGTGGATCTGTCGCGATAGCAGGTATGTACGCAAGCACCCATAGGAAGAGCCAGGCCTTTGATAGAATTTAACAGTATACACTACGATCCTAACCAACGTCCAATCCACCAACGCTGCCAAGCTCATACCCGCTGCAGCAACGGCCGCCGGACTTCCTGCAGACTCTGTTCCAGCACTTCTCACAGCACTTCCCCTCGGCGCCTCGGCGCTAACTCAAGTCCCTGGGATAACAAACGATATCGCCGCCGCGGCTGGTGCAGCCTTTCAGCAGAGCTACGTCGTTGGACTCAGAACAACTGCGTTGAGTAGTTTGAGCTTTGGAATTGTCGCGATTATCGCGTGTTTGTTTTGCAATGAGATTGCGCACAAAATGGATAATAAGATTGAAGTGTTCTTGGAGAATGATGAGAATGCTGATAAAAATCGGTTCCACTAATATATGTCCGAGGCTGCTTGTGGGCGATTTTTTTAAGATGGGGTTGTGGTGGCAGGGTGTGATGGGATCTAGCTTACGGGATGTGGGAATGGGTTGGACGATGGCACTTCAAGATTAGAGAAGGATAGGTGAAGTTTGTCTATCATGCGTAACGGTGCTTATGGTAATATATGGTTGAATAGCATACCAATAGTGCAGTACTGCGGTTGTGTAAACACATAACTAGATGGACCGCCACCGTGTAAACACTGACAAACTAAACTCGAAAGCAAACCTGGTAACATTATTCAAACTCGAACTGTATTGGGAGGCTGTGCCCTAAAGTTTCTATATAAGCCTTTTTGAGATCCACGGATAGCAGATTTTAACTAAAGACTAGAAAGGCCTCCCTTGAATTTGACGAAGTCCTCGGTTTCTAGGTGGTGAAGATGTGACCAATGTGTGGATCAGAGTAGGGGTTGGGTTTAGTTAACTCACTAGCTAGGTCCGATTTCCGGACGAAGAATTGACTTGATGTTGACTATATAGTGCCTTGAACTATAGGGGCGCTCCTGAGGTCCGAGTTTTTCGCTGAACGCGCCTCTAGAATATTATATTGGTCTGACACCATTGCCCTTTCAAAATTTAGCTATCTAAAGTTAGCTTATTACCTGGGCTGTGCTGGAGTTTTCCCGAGGACGGTACTTTCATATAGCACTTTTCATTTTGCTGACCAGAGAATATGCGAGCGATATATGCATACAACAAGTTCTCTTGAAAGACTTTCTTGTGTCTAGTTGCGAGTGTATATAGGCACTATTTTCCACCAACCTCGACAAGAATCTTAACATGACTCTCCTTATCGTTTATCAAGGCTTTGATCCCCCCTTCTACGAGATCTTCCAAACGTATTTTACTAGTAATCATCTTCTCCGGCTTCAGGCTCCCTGTATTCTAATTAGAATCGACAATCCTTCTCGGCCTGTTTTATAGTCACCACTCACCGTTCGCCAAATGATCAATCACAGCCTGGAAATCTTCCCTCTGGTAACCGAGGACAGCTGTGTACTTTGCTTCCTTAAAGACTAGCATATTCGGCTGGAAGGGAACTTCTTTCTCCCATATTGCGACATTAACCACTGTACCCCTCGCTTTCACCGCTTGGCATGCTGTTGCAAGGCTTGCGGGGACGCCAGCGCAGTCGAACACAACGTCAGGCCCATCACTTCCAGAGAGCTCCTTACTTGCAGCAACCAAGTCGTTTGTTTTCGGGTCAATGACATGGTGTGCTCCAAACTCCCTCGCGAACCGCTGTCTTGATTTTGAGACCTCGCTCAGAATAATTTTATGGGTTTTCAACGCAACAAGACATTGGACAACCGCTAATCCAATCGGACCTCCACCAAGAACTAAAACGGTCGATTCTTGCGTTAAATGGGCCGCGGAGATAGCATGCCAGGCTACTGAAAGCGGTTCAACCAACGCTCCAATGTCCAGCGGAATTTTTCCTGGTAATTTCAACACCGATCCCGCAGGCACAACAACCGAATCGCTGAGGCCCCCTCCACTACCACTGAGACCTATGAACCCACCTTTATAACACACATTCTCGAACCCAGCCAAACAAGCGCTGCAAGTGCCACAATAGAGCGTAGGTTGGACAACAACGTGCTGACCGACTTGCAGTGTGTTAACGCCAGGCCCAACTTCGGTGACAACGCCAGAGAACTCGTGGCCGAGAGTGATGGGTAAAGTCTCCTTGGTTATGGGATGGGGCTTGAGGGGTGCGAAGGTTGGACCACCGGTGAATTCGTGCAGGTCTGTTCCGCAGATGCCGACGTAGGAGGGGGCGATCTAATTGTCCCGATTTCAAAATTGATTCCGACCACTTTATTTTTCAGGGGAGAATAGGATTGATACTTAACAGTGATGTATGACTTACTCTGACTTTTCCCTCCCCACATCTTTCTTCCTCAACATCATTCTCGATCCTAATATCCCCCTTTCCGTAGTATCTCGCTGCGCGCATATTTCCCTTCGTCTTTCAATCTCGATTTTCCCGTCCGAGTGTACACTGATCCCTTTACCAAGTTTTTTCTCTCGTTCACCAGTAATAACAGAATTGACAAACGCAGATTCTAGAGACATGTCTGTCCCCTCCTTCTATGTTTGTATGGCTGCTTACAAATGGAGACTGTCTAGACTAGGATTCCAGGAATGAGGTAGCCGAAGCTCAACACCTTAGGGTCTCCAGGAGCGCTAAGTTTTCATACTATTTAGTAGGGTCGGGTTGTTATGAGGATCCCCATCCCGGCTAACGTCGGTTCCATCCCATGCAGGATTGGAAAATGTTTGCGTCTCCGCATGACATGGATCGGATCTGGGGCGCTACTGCGCGTGGGATGGACTGGCATGGCGTTGGTATCCGCATGCCCGGTCTTTTCTGTTGGTGGGAAGACGTGGACAAATGGAGGGTTGGATGGAGGACTGGATGGCAGCGATGAATGATGGCTTTCTGTCAGGCGTAGTGCGGGGGCGGGGAAACGTGGAGACCTCGATGTGGGTTTGGCTGCGTGAATATCCTAGCCAATCAGCGTGAACGTCGGATTGCTCCTTCTGGGCCCACCAGATAAATCCCGCTTAACATGCTCCAAAATAGCTGGCATGTTCTTCATACACAATGTAGTTTCATGGTTAGGCGACATCGCGAGTATTAAGCAAGAAGAGTGTCGTGTTTGGTCGAGCAATTAATAATACCCAGTCAAAGATAGGACTGCAATGAAGGATTGCTTTTCACTGCCTTTTTAAAGGAGGCAGAGTATATCCCTCAACGTAAAACTCATACTATCCACTCCTAAGCGTCGTCATATTACCCTTGGCACAGTAACCTCTGCTTCCACATTCGGCGGCACACTAACTTCCATGTGGAGCCCATCTCTCCCCACCCTCTATCCGGCATCAATCATTCCATATGGATTCAAATAACTGGCCCTCACACTCGAGATATTTCCGCTAGGTTCTGGAGCCACCTTCATGATTCCACCAGCGCTATACCACTAATATACTGGTAATCCAGTCCGCGACACTGCCGAACGCGTAATGATTGAAACTCGTCATGGGTGCTAAATTCGCGGAGCTGTTGACGGCAAGACTGTCCCGGCACTCTTAGAATGTTGTTCGCCCATAAAAACTTAGTGTAACTAGGACAATATACACTTTTATAATAAATTTAACACTTAATTTATAAATATGCATAAGCGCTTAATCTTTACTATACATTAGTTATACTAGAGTTTAAAGTAAATTCTTTTAATTATATATATTTAGCACTATTAATATAAGGCCTAGCTACTTTAGAGTAGCAGTGTCAAGCTACAACACTAAGTTACTATGTTTACTTATTATGTTACTAGCCTACTTAGTTAGCATTCTATTTTACTTATATTAATTTTTATTTTATTATCTACTCTTTTTTACTTTTTTAATAACTAACCTTTAGTTAAAAAAACTTTTAGTATTAAATTTAAGTCTATTACTATAAAGGCTACAGCTATGTGTAATCTATATAGACTAACTTTACTACACACTAACTTTGTAAGCTTACTAAGCACTTACTATATAACGTATTTAACAAGTAAGCTAGCTATTCTCTACTATTTGCTTTAAAGATTACTTAACTAGCTATTAATAACTTATAACGTACTTCACAGGCAAGTTGCTTACACACCTAAGTTTCTTACTTTTGCTAAGACCTTACTAAACTACTCTTTCTACACTAATATATTCTCTACAACACTACTTAAACACGCTAAAAGAATGTTAGATATAGCTTATGCTCTAAGCTTTTAAATAAAACATAAAACTCTTAAAGAAACATGCTGCAGCTATATATAAAGTCTTATAAAAAATAATAAATAACTATAGCACTAGATAACTTTTATAAGCTAATTCTATAGCTAAATTATAAAGGCTAGGTAATAAAAAAAAGTAGGTAATTATTAAGACTATACTTAAGCTATATGCATAAGGAATTTCCTCTTAGATAGCATTTATAGCTAATATAGCTAATTCTTTACACGCTAAGTGTAATCTAGGCTATATTTACATAAACTAGCCTAGTACATTTATAAAGTGTTATTTAGAGCTTAAAGTAATGTTTAAGTGTAAGTATAACTATAAAAAAGCTTTTTATAAAAGTTCTAAGGTAATTTAAAGCAGGTTTAGCCTTATAAAGAATATTAAAGCTAAGTATAGCATCTAAGATAATAACATGTAACGTACTTCATAGGCAAGTCGCTCACACACCTGAGTTGCTTACTTTTGCTAAGACCCTACTACACTACTCTTCTTACACTAATGCATTCCTAACAACACTACTTAAACGCGTTAAAGGAATGTTAGATGCAGCTTGTGCTTTAGGCTTTTAAATAAAATGTAACACTTTCTAACTAACACACTGCAGCTATCTATAGGGTCCCTTAAAAGATAATAAGTAACTAACGCGCTAGACAACCTTTCTAAGCTAATTATACAGCTAACTTATAAAAGCTAGATAATAATAAGGAGCAAGTAATTATTTAGCACATACTTAAGCTAGATGTGTAAGGATTTCCCCCCTAGCTAGTAGCTGTAGCTAATATAGCTAATTCTTTGCATGCTAAGCATAATATAGGCTATGTTAGCATAAACTAGCTTAATATATTTATTAAGTGTTACTTAAAGCTTAAAGTAAAGTTTAAGTGTAAGTATAACTATAAAAAAGCTTTTTATAAGAATTTTATAGTAATTTAAAGCTAGTTTAACTTTATAAAGAATATTAAAGCTAAGTATAGTATCTAGGATAATAACACATACAACTTTAATAAGATAGGGTTTATAATAGGCTAGATATCTACTAGAGCAGTTGTTACAGGTTTAGAGAGACAAGGACAGCTAAAAGCAGTCTAGCTAGGTAACTAGAAGTAGACAACAGCTATCTAGGGCATTAATGCTAAAAGGTGG